>NC_083479.1:21940977-22045500 GCF_030014155.1 Tachysurus vachellii
ATCATTATAAACACTGAGAGTGGGATTATATATCATTATAAACACTGAGAGTGGGATTATATATCATTATAAACACTGAGAGTGGGATTATAAATCATAAACACTGAGAGTGGGATTATAAATCATTATAAACACTGAGAGTGGGATTATAAATCATAAACACTGAGAGTGGGATTATAAATCATTATAAACACTGAGAGTGGGATTATAAATGATTATAAACACAGAGAGTGGGATTATAAATCATTATAAACACTGAGAGTGGGATTATAAATCATTATAAACACTGAGAGTGGGATTATAAATGATTATAAACACAGAGAGTGGGATTATAAATCATTATAAACACTGAGAGTGGGATTATAAATCATTATAAACACTGAGAGTGGGATTATAAATCATTATAAACACTGAGAGTGGGATTATAAAATAATGTCTTTTCCATAGCTCTATGTAATCAGGTGTGGTCGTGTACCCAGGAGCTTTTGAGTATCTTCTGATATCAGCGTCATTTCTGAGTTCATTATAGATTTAACACAAAGCCATCAAACTTTCAGTGATGGAGACCCGAGTACAAAACTAGTAACAGGAGTTCAAAACTGGTGCTAATGTCTGAACGTGGTTCTATTTTCAGATAACCAAATTCTACCACAGCAATAAAGATCAATGATGCGGTGCTGATCATTTCACCTGACACCAATCAGAGGTTTCAACTAAAAACTCACCAGATAGTCATCAGGTTTGATACCAAACAGTTCTCTGAAATAGCGGAAGGCCAGTGGAGCGTAGATTTTAAAGCGGAAGTCTGGGTAGTGATGTCCTGGGGTCAGATTACTGCCTTCACTAACAGAGTTAAACAGAACAACAGCAACAACAATGTGTTTAGGTTTTGTTATGTCAATCTCTGTGGAATAAGAGGAATAAAACACATGGGGTCCTCTCAGCAGGTGCAGTGTGAAATACCTGGGGAAAAAGACACTCTCCACCACATAAAAGTCTTGCATGAGAACATCTCGGTCTGGTTTGGAGGTCAGGTTCCCCACAGTGTAGGCAATGCCCAGCTGAATGGCTCCTTTCACTGCCTCAGCTGTGGGCTGAAATCAAACACATGCTAAATAACACAAAGTGAATAATAGACAGATGATTGTGTCTGTGTGATTGAGGTCACATTCAGCAGCACAGGAAGTGGACGTGAGCATGTGAACATAAATATAAAGGCTGTATCACACAAAGCAACACTTATATAGACTTATATAAGACATGATGGTGTATGTTTGTTATTTGTTGTGTACACTCACACACACTCACACACACTCACACACACACACACTCACACACACTCTCTCACACACTCTCACACACTCTCACACACTCTCACACACTCTCACACACACTCACACACACTCACACACACTCACACACACACACACACACACACACACACACACACTCACACACACTCACACACACTCACACACACACACACTCACACACACTCACACACACACACACTCACACACACTCTCTCACACACTCTCACACACTCTCACACACTCTCACACACTCTCACACACACTCACACACACTCACACACACACACACACACACACACACACACACACACTCACACACACTCACTCTCTCACACTCTCTCACACACTCTCACACACTCACACTCACACCCACACTCACACCCACACTCACACACACACTCACACACACTCACACACACACTCACACACACACTCACACACACACACTCACACACACTCTCACACACTCACTCACACACACACACTCACACACACACTCACACACACACTCACACACACACTCACACACACACACACACTCACACACACTCACACTCATGTATGCTTGCTTTCACATGCTCATCATATTTAAAGCACTGAATGATTTTATCTCTGCAGTACATTATCTGGCCAAACGTATGTGCCGTCACACCGTCTCTGAGTCACACAGATGTACTGAACGTCTCTGTGTGGAACTTTACAGTTTATCTTCAGTTGAACTCAGAGTTTAAACTCTGCTCCATCAGGACAATGTCCCTGTGTACAAAGCAGCTCCATGAAGACATGGTGTGGAGGTGAAGGTTGGAGTTCGAGTGTCCTGCACTGAACCCTGACTCTGACTCCCCCACTGAACACTGACTTTTAGTGGGAGGGGCATACTCTCACTCACCTTTCAATCACAGCAACATTAGCCAATTGTGAATGTATGTGGAAGAAGACAGACATGTTGGTTTACTCGGATAGTATTTACACTGCCCTCTGATGCAGGTGGAGGAAAGACCTGGCAGGAAACATCTGGCACCACTGCATCACCAGGGAACATCATCACTAAACTAATACTGTTCTATTGTTTTTAGTGTTCAGTACATCACTCATCCAATTCGAATTTATTCCTAAAACACTTTTAACAACAGAAATGATCACAGAGTGGCTTTATAGAAACCACTTCCTGGAGAGGACCTGGGCTCCTCATCACTAGTGTCTTTATCATCAATAGTTTCTTTAAACTTCAGTCATTTTTAAAGTTGCTCTATGAGTAAATCTGATACGAGGAAATATTTGTGCCACACAACAAATGAATGAACGAATGAATGAATAATTCGTACCTTTTTGTGATTCTTGTCTCGACTCTTCTGAGGTTTTCTACCTCCGCTCTCTTCTGCTGCAGACATCTTGGGTTCAAATGGAATCATATAAATGTATAAATATTCATTTATAAATTTAACTAAAAACAATTACACACACAGTATTATTATTATATTTAGATTGATAAACTGTGTGTGTGTGTGTGTGTGTGTGCTGATTTTACAAGAAGAGGAGGAAGTGGCCTGGTCCTGCTCTCCGATAAACATCACTACTGCACACACACACACACACACGCGATTACTACTTTTATCTTTATCTTAATATCCTCTGCATTTCCAAACTTTCACGTTGTCTAAACTATGAGAAAAACACAATGTGGGGAAGTCTGATGAGTGAGAGAGAAAGTGAAAATACTGACATGAGGAAAGATGAAGACAACACCAGTAACACAGGAAATGTGTGTGAAATCTGCTTTTTCTCCAGTGTCTCACTGTATGAGATGATTTCAGATAATATTTCAGCTGCAGGTTAAAGTTCCTCTTATGACAGCTCTATGATGCACTAAAGTCACCATATTCACGATTCTAGTCTCAGACGGCTTTACTTTATGATTGGAATAAAACAGCAGATGAAGCATAACTCTATTATGATTATGATAATAATCTTCCTTTCACATTCCCTCTGGATAGAAATAAATAGAAATAAAGAATTGAGGTTCTGTACTAACTACAGAGATATACTTGGAATGTTGTTATTATTTAAATATTTTTAATAACATAAATAATATTATTTTTTGTAATTATTTTTATTACATCTATTTTCTTTCATTTGTACAAAAAAGGTTTAAAAGTGCAAAACAAAAATCAATGAGAAAAATGTGAAACTATATCTATCAGTAAATAAAAATCTCTGATTAAAATTAATTCCTTCATAAAAATGACCAGTTATAATCTGGCGACTTCTCTTCAATAAGGTGATCCTTCAGTTATTCCGTATGATGTATAAAGCTCACCTATAGACTTGTAACTGGTAGACGCCGGAGCGAATCGGAATCCAGGAGACCAAGCAAAGACAAACAATTCCTACTGCAGAACTGATTAAAGCTCAGAGACTCTAAACCTGACTACATCAGATATTCTGTTTCAGTTCATCAAATCACACAAAGTTATATGAATGATTTAAGTAAAGAAGCTCATCAGGCCAGAGACGAGCTACACAGAGAGATCTTTACATCATATATGAAGCATGCAGGACAAAGAAAAGTGGCTTTCTTCGTTGTTCATCAGTTTATCAGACTGTAAGATTTTAAACACACTGATGAGCTCAGTTTCTCCTAAAACACTCTGCTGTTCATCAAAATTATTTAGGAATCTAGGAAACCCATAAAGCTTGATTAGAAAAACAACAGTGTGTTTAGTTCACTGTGGTGCTGTAGCGCCCTCTCTGTTTAAACTCTGTTACTCCACATGCAGGAGCTTTTATTTCAGAGGATGTGAACAAATGAGATTCTAAACAACCGCCAGCTTCCTTCTGTAACACTTCTGTAGTCTTAGGTACAGTTACTTAGAGTTTTTGATCAGTGATCACACTCTCTCACTCTCACTGTCTACACAAATGAAACAGAAAAGTCTGCTTCTCTTCCTGTTAAATATAACAAATCCTACAGTTTCATTCAGTCAGCACTTATTCTGTAAAATAACTAACAAAAATATCAGACTTTAACCTGTGCAATGAGAGACAAACATTTCACTTCCACTAGGTCACCTAAACAGATTTAACATATTGATGAATCGCTATAAACTCACACGTGTATATAGGTTTTATATACATTTGTGTGTGTGTGTGTATGTGTGTGTATGTGTGTGTGTAGGTGTGTGTAGGTGTGTGCAGGTGTGTGTGTGTGTGTAGGTGTATGTGTGGTCAGAAGGCACCTGGTGGACATGTAATCTACACAGTGAACAGAATTATTTGAATAATATCTGCATCATTTCTCCTGAAACTAAGTGCCATTGTTCTGTAAATGTAGGACAATGAAGCAACGAACACACACACATATAGTATACACACATACAAACATACAGGCGCACACACACATCTACTATACACACACACAGACTACACACTCCCACACAGACTACACACACACACATCTACACACACATATAGTATACACACACATATACACATATACACACACACAGACTACACACACACACACACATATACACACATATAGTATATACACACACACACACACACACAGTATACACACATATACACACACATGCACACACACACAAATAGTATACACACACATATACACACACACACACACACACATACACACACACATACATACAGTACACAAACAATTGATGTAATAAAAGTGAAGGTGATGTTATCTCACTAACTGCCATATTGAAAGAGTGGAATGTAAACAGTGTAGAAACAAACACTAAACACTCTACAACACTCTGTAACACAACACCATGTAAAACACGCAACCTTCTCACTAAGATTTTATATTTCAGTACATCTACAGATCATACACTAGATTCCTCTTCATATTATTATTGTATTGCTGATGTTTTCCCTTTGTAATGTGTGTGTGTGTATCAGAGGTGTGTGTTGTAATGTATGTGTGTGTCAGAAGGGAAGCTTTATATCTGCTTATCTGAGATGTAAATGAAGCTGAATGATGATGAAGGTGTAAACACTTCCCCAGTGTTTCTGTGCTCTATAATGAGGAAGTGACGCACACGCACAATTTCTCTATAATATAATATAATATAAAATAATATAATATAATTAATATAATATAATATAATATAATAATACTATACAACATAATATAATATAATACTATATAATATAATATAATGTAATATAATATAATACTATATAATATAATATAATAATCTTCATGAAGAAAACGGAATGAACTTTTAATTCATCATGAAATTGTATTTTTAAATATCGTAATAAAACCCTTTATGTAATGTTTGCTGATTTATTATTTAATATAAATAATTTAGTTTACTTTATTTATCTTTATCTCGGTTTGTTTACTGTGCGCGAGACCTTCAGTAGTTTATATGGTGTTGTAGCTCAGTGTGGAGAAAGAAACACAACGTTAGAACATGATATAAACTCATAAATACATCACAACATGCTGATATCTCACAACTCACCCGGAAAATGACGCTTTTTAATTTCATTAAAGCTCCGTGTTTCCCTCATAGAGCCGCCATTCGGCTCAGACTGCTCATCTACAGCAGCCCCGCACGCGCCTGTCACTCAGCGCTGACCCCGCCCCTAGCGGACACCCGCGCCTGTCACTCAGCGCTGACCCCGCCCCTAGCGGACACCCGCGCCTGTCACTCAGCGCTGACCCCGCCCCTAGCGGACACCCGCGCCTGTCACTCAGCGCTGACCCCGCCCCTAGCGGACACCCGCGCCTGTCATTCAGCGCTGACCCCGCCCCTAGCGGACACCCGCGCCTGTCACTCAGCGCTGACCCCGCCCCTAGCAGCACTAACTGTAGCTCTGACCCAGAGGAACCGAGCTGCTGTTCATCACAGGTGATTCGTCCCAACATCAGTATCTGTGTCAGTAAACAGAGACCCCTGACTCAGTGTGTGTATTGTCTGTGTAGAGCAGTTATTGTGTTATTAAGTGTTATTCAGTGTTAAGTGTTATTAAGTGTTATTAGGTGTTTTAGTGTTATTGTTATTCATTTTTATTCAGTGTTATTAAGTTTTATTGTTATTCAGTGTTATTAATTGTTTTACAGTGTTATTAATTGTTATTCATTTTTATTCAGTGTTACTAAGTGTTATTAGGTATTATTAAGTGTTATTACACTTAAACCACAGCAGTGACATCAGTTACACTGTTTTATTTATTAATGAACGTGTTTTATAGACAAGATTAAATGTTGTGGAAACATCTCAGAGATTTACGTAAAAATCATTTATTTAAAAGCTGCCACATAATAAATATTAATAATTTAAACCTGTCACTATAAATGAAGTGTTTAAAATGTTAAACAGCTTTTTTTTTTTTTTTACAATATACTGGATTTATTTTTTCAGAAATGTATCAAGTGCTGAAAATTTTGCTTTATTAATGGAAAAAAAAAAGCTCGGACTAAATTGAAAACCGTCTCAATATATTTGAATTCAGCTTGACATCATATCTGTGCTGCTTCACGTTTTCCTGCACACTTTATTTCCTTTTCAAATTAAATTTAAAACTCCATTATTATTATTATACAGTTATTTTGTGATAGTACAGTAATTATTCTCTACTTCCCTTTTTTCTTTTCAAGATTTCAACTTTTCAGGATTGAAACTTCAAACTTTACTTATAATCAGATTCTGCATTAAATAATTTGTCATAATGTCAGTAAGTATTCGATAGTTTAATATAATTCATAAACAACCTGTAGGTCCTACATTGACCCATATAACACAGAATTGAGCTGTAAAACGATTTTCTATTCAAAATGTCTCTTCCTGGAGTTTAGGTAAAAGGAAGATCTTTCTATTTTTTGTTGAAGGAACAGTAGAGGTCTGTTAGTGATACGCTTTTTATTATTTTGGCTTCCAAAATAATGCTATATGAATACAAACTAACCTCACTCTTATTTCCCAGCAGCTACTTTGTCTTTGTATTTCAGAACAACTCTAATAACCCTCGGATTCTCCTGAAACAGCTGATTATATTTTCTTAAAGCCAAATTTATATACATCAGAACTTAAAATGTACTCTGAAGGGTACCACACTTCCACAGAATCTGAAACAAATAGAAAGCAGATTTCTCAACACAGTCACAGATTAAACTGTGTAATGTGTTTAAAATTAGAAACCAATTAATTTTTTTATTACGCTGGATTTACAAAGCCAGAGCTGAAGGATTAATACTAAGTGCTGTTTCTCGACATCAGGGCAGTCGAAAGTGTCTAAAAGATATCAGACTGCTACACAAGACAAGACTTTTAATTAATTTATTTATAATTTATACATCAGCAGTAAAGAGTGTTCATGTACAGAGCTTCTGTGTGTAAAGGAGACATTTTAATTTGAAGTTTTCATTCCTTATGAAAACAAATATCAGGCCACATTTTCAGATTTACTCTCCACTGTGATCAGACATTAGTCTGTGTAAAAAGCAATATAATGCAATTGAGATGCTTTAATAATGAAACACTGCACTACTCTCTCTCTCTCTCTCTCTCTCAAACTCCACCTTTTAAGCTCAAATCACTAAACCTGCTCCATCACCTCTCTCTCTTTCTCACATACACACACACACACACAAAAGAGTAAAATGAATAATTAAGCGAGAGACAAAATTCAAGTTCCAATAATAAACACTCAGCTGTTATGAGAGGGGGTTTCTTCAATTCTCATGAAAGGAAGAGGAAGCTAGTGACTAGTATTTAGATGAGGTGTGAAGGAGAAACACTGGTGATTACTGTGTGTGTGTGTGTGTGAAAGAGAGAGAGAGAGAGAGAGAGAGAGAGAGAGAACATTATGTATGTGAGACCATGTTCACCACCACATCCTATCTCTACTTCCTGCCCAAAACAGAGGCATGGGTTAGAGCTGACCAACATCACTGAAGTGGCACTAACACCCTCACGCTCTCACACACACACACACACACACACTTACAGAAAAATATTCATTTTAAACTAGAACACACAGACATGCTGAAGAACATAATCATTACAACATTTGTGTCCGTGTGTGTGAGAAATCAGAACTGCACAGACACACTCAATCAGCCGCAGTGATAATTGGGAGGGGCGGGGCATCAGTAAAACAGTGGGAGGGGCCTATTAGAAGGTCTTCCTGTGAATGGCTCGTGCTCGATCCTCTTCATACTCTTTCTTAGAAACCCACATCTTCTTAAATGTGTCCAAAGAGGCCAGAATAGAGCCACTGTAACACACACACACACACACACTCTCTTACACTTCAATAAATGCATTCAGATCTTTTTTCCTCTCCCTTAAAGGTGGTGTCTCCGATTTTTAAGAAATGCTTCAGAAAACTGAGTCTGGCCAAAAACTAAACAAAAACAAAACAAACGTGTAGCCAATGAGCAGAAAGGGGCGTGTCTTGTCAATATGGGCGGAGAGAGTGTTCAGTGCGTAGTAATGTAGAGACGCAGCTACAACCGTGTTTTGTGTAGTAACAGTGTTTAGCTCAGGAGTTATTGACTCAGGAAACTCCAATCTGTGAATATGTGACCAACTTTACTTAAGACGCCGAGGCGCTTTTTTCCTTCTCGATAGGTGAGTAACGTTGGTTTTGTTTTGTTACACAGAACTAATATATGTCTTTGTCCTTTACATGATTATGTTTGTGTGTCATTTTTGCTTGTTTGTTTATCTACAATCGTATTGTTCTTCCCTTCAGCTATGATAAAGACACATTTCTTTCTGTTAGTTGCCTGGGTTACGTATGTATGTGTGGGCGGAGCTATCAGTACAGGGGTGGGACCCATTTGGGTTAGGGGTGTGTTTGTTTTGGTGATTTTATATGTCAACATTGGCTTTCAAACAACAGAGACCCCACCTTTAATGCATTCTACTATGTTCTGTGTTAATTTTATTCACACACAAATGTGTTCAAATGTTCTCACCCAATCCATGTAGAATAAAGTCTCTCCTGTGGTGCTGAGATCTGACAAACAGACACATTTTAATGTTAATAATAATAATAAGAATGATAAAAAGTGTTAGCGTTAATTTCACAATGAAATGACAAACCTTAATTTTGACATCTTTGGGAGCGAGCTTCTTCACTTCACTCAGCAATCTGTCTCCAAACCCTAACACACACACACACACACGCACACACGTTTAATCTGAATATTAATTACAAATTCACTGACTACACTGCAGACTCCAAAGCGACGTACAGAGCAAAGTACTTTGAAGTCTAGGGTTTAAAATTTTTAAAATAAACACATAAAATGAAGGAAAGAATAATCACTAGTTTAAATGCTTGTTTTATTTATCAGCTGTTTGAAAATCTAGGGTTAGTTCCAGAAGAGTCTTGATGTATACCGACCGCTTACCCAGAGAGGGTTGTATCTGGTTTTAGTTGTGGTTTAGCAGTTCCCTGGTGGATAAATCATTTGTAACACCCCCCCCCCCCACACACACACACCCCTCCCCCCCCAAAAAGGAATTAACACTGTGAAGTCAGAAGTGATTAAGACAGTAATTAGTGCAGCACCTTTGAGCAGTGTGGAGCCGCCACTCAGGACAATGTTGGAGAACAAGGTACGGCGGAGGTCCAGGTCTGATTTCTGTATGGCAAAAGCGAGAACCTCATGGATTCCCTCACTCTCATCTCCAATCAGGTCGGGTCGGAACAACAGCTCCGGGGCCCGGAAACGTGCAGGACCAATCTACACAATTAACAAACACAGTTCTAAAAAGCAAACACTTTTCCACTTCCTTTATAAACACACTGTGTATGGTCAGTGCACTTTTTCATGCTCTGCCAACATGTTCACTTCTTCTTTCCTGACCAAAGAACCAAAGTGACCTGGCAGTGAAAATAATAAAAGATGGGAACATGGAGATGGTTAAATGTAGAAGGTTTCTTATAATAGCAAAAAAATAGCACTCACTCGCACACACAAAAGCATAAACGCACGCACGCACACACACGCACTCGCACAAGCGCACGCCCTCACACACACAAAAGCACAAACGCACACACACACACTCACAAGCGCACGCCCTCACACACACAAAAGCACAAACGCACGCACACGCCCTCATGCACACACACAAATGCATGCACGCACACACACACACAGACATAGTGTTGAAGCAAGTGGTAATTACATCGAGTGTGCTCCCGTCTGGTAGAGTGTACTGCGCCTTCTCCGTCTCCAGAGTCTCATCTTTCTGAGGATTCAAAGACAGGTAGCATGCCCTCTGGAACACACAGACACACACAGACACACACAGACACACACAGACACACACACAGACACACACACAGACACACACACAGACACACACACAGACACACACACACACATTAATTACACACAAAATGTAGCCTGTCTTGCCAGAGTCCCTGTCTGCGCTTTACACATTGTCTTTACAGTCACATGATTAAAAGTTCCCAGACTGACTGCTTCTTTGAGACCTACTTCATCAATCCCTATCGCCACTGGTTGGAGTCTCGTCGCTTGCTGCTCACTCTGCTGGGATTGATCTGCATGGACAGCCCATGACTCATGGGATTACTGTGGATAGAACCACTTGCAGACTTCAGCTACTGTTGTGTGGGTTAGCTCTATGCTCAGGTCTTCATCGGTGAACATTTGAAGACTTCGGCAGGAAGGAATTAGTGTTAAGTCTGTAATGAACTCAGAAGTTACCCTGAACTTTTAGTTCCACAGGAGCTCTTGGATGCTTAATTCCACTCGACTACAAACTGATGTAGAAAGAACATATTTACATTTATATTATTTCCTGCCCAGTGTCACCCAGATGAGGCTGAGGTTCACTTCAAAGTCTGCTTCCTCTCAAGGTGTACTGCCACCGTCGCCTTCAGCTTACTCATTATGTATAAATGTAAATAGTAACTTAATTTTAAAGTTTATAATTTTTATTCAGTTTCTATGCTTCTGTAAAGCTGCTATGAGACAATGTGAACTGTTAAAAGCACTACGCTAAACAAAAGGAATTGAAATCCCTCCCTTCCACATACAGCAGATCACAGAACATCACAAACACACACTTACACACCTCCTAGCAGGTAGTACGATAACAGTTTAGGCTCCACCCTAGTGTCATGCCCTACCTCCTTGATAGTGCGAACAACCTCAAACTCAGCAGAGGTGTGAAAGTTGTATCCCTCCTTCCTCAAGAGCAGGCGGAGGAATCGGGACACGTCACGTCCTGCAATGTCCACACGCATGATTGAGTGTGGGATAGCAAATCCCTCGTAGATCGGAACAGCATGCGTCACACCATCCCCTGCATCCAAGACCACACCCGTTGTCCTGCCTGTTGCATAACTACACACACGCGTATTTGGGGTAACTGGAAGGTAGTGGTAAACAGGGCGTGTGTGTGTGTGTGTGTGTGTGTGTGTGTGTTTACTCACAGGCTGAGCACGGCCTGCATTGAAATGAACAATGCTGGGACGTTGAAGGTTTCAAAGAAGACTTCAGCTGCACGCTCTCGGTTCTTACTCGGGTTCAGAGGAGCTTCAGTCAATAATACAGGGTGCTGAACACACACACACAAAATACATTTTGATGCTCTCTCACAAAAAAAAAGGAACATACAGTGCACACACCACTTGAGTATTGTGGGTCATGAGAACACTCCTGCTTAGCAACTTGGAAACATGAATGTGTGTGAGAGAGAGACATTGTTCAGTACCTCCTCACTGAAGGTCTGCAGCTGTTCTTTAGAGTAAACATACTGCCAGATCCTTTCCATGTCATTCCAGTCTTTAACGATGCCATGTTCCATTGGGTACCGGACCGATAACAAACCCCTGTGTTCCTGCATGTACATGTGCACACGTACCCACACACACACACACACGCATGCACACAGGTATCCAAACAAATAGGTATACACACATGCGCTGGAGTGTACAGTGTGTGGAGTGTACAGTGTGTGGAGTGTACAGTGTGTGGAGTGTACAGTGTGTGGTGTGTGTGTAGTGTACAGTGTGTGGAGTGTACAGTGTGTGGAGTGTACAGTGTGTGGAGTGTGTGGAGTGTACAGTGTGTGGAGTGTACAGTGTGTGGAGTGTACAGTGTGTGGAGTGTGTGGAGTGTACAGTGTGTGGAGTGTACAGTGTGTGGAGTGTGTGGAGTGTACAGTGTGTGGAGTGTGTGGAGTGTACAGTGTGTGGAGTGTACAGTGTGTGGAGTGTACAGTGTGTGGTGTACAGTGTGTGGAGTGTACAGTGTGTGGAGTGTGTGGAGTGTACAGTGTGTGGAGTGTACAGTGTGTGGAGTGTGTGGAGTGTACAGTGTGTGGAGTGTACAGTGTGTGGAGTGTACAGTGTGTGGAGTGTGTGGAGTGTACAGTGTGTGGAGTGTACAGTGTGTGGAGTGTACAGTGTGTGGAGTGTACAGTGTGTGGAGTGTGTGGAGTGTACAGTGTGTGGAGTGTACAGTGTGTGGAGTGTACAGTGTGTGGAGTGTGTGGAGTGTACAGTGTGTGGAGTGTACAGTGTGTTACCTCAGCTTTGGGCCCGATGAACAGATCCCCCTCCAGCGCTCCCGCCATAACACGCACATGTTTGGGCCGACCGACACTGCAGATTAAACAGATCAAATTCAATTCAATTCAAATTCATATTTTATTTGTCACATACACACTTAATAGAGCGAACATGATGTTCATGATGTTTTTGTATTATTACTATTAAAAAACAATCACGCATAATAATACAAATTAAAGTTGAATAGACAATAAATCAGAGTGAGCTACATCAATAAAGTAAATTAATCACTTACTAATTAGGAAAGCAGTATTTAGGAATCTGATCTCCAGCAAACCCTGCTTTAATCACACCAGAACCCTAAAGAGAACACAACACACACACACACACACACACACGACAGGCAACACACACACACGACAGGCAACACACACACACACGACAGGCAACACACACACACGCGACAGGCAACACACACACACACACGACAGACAACACACACACACACACACACACGACAGACAACATACACACGACAGGCAACACACACACACACACGACAGGCAACACACACACACGACAGACAACACACACACACACGACAGACAACACACACACACACACGACAGACAACACACACACACACACACACGACAGACAACACACACACACACGACAGACAACACACACACACACGACAGACAACACACACACACACACACACACACAACACACACACACACACGACAGACAACACACACACGCGACAGGCAACACACACACACACGCGACAGGCAACACACACACACACACGACAGACAACACACACACACACGACAGACAACACACACACACACACGACAGACAACACACACACACACACACGACAGACAACATACACACGACAGGCAACACACACACACGACAGGCAACACACACACACGACAGGCAACACACACACACGACAGGCAACACACACACACACGACAGGCAACACACACACACGACAGGCAACACACACACACGACAGGCAACACACACACACGACAGGCAACACACACACACACGACAGGCAACACACACACACACGACAGGCAACACACACACACACGACAGGCAACACACACACACACGACAGGCAACACACACACACACGACAGGCAACACACACACACACGACAGGCAACACACACACACACGACAGGCAACACACACACACACGACAGGCAACACACACACACACGACAGGCAACACACACACACACGACAGGCAACACACACACACACGACAGGCAACACACACACACACGACAGGCAACACACACACACACGACAGGCAACACACACACACACGACAGGCAACACACACACACACGACAGGCAACACACACACACACGACAGGCAACACACACACACACACGACAGACAACACACACACACACACACACACGACAGACAACATACACACGACAGGCAACACACACACACACACGACAGGCAACACACACACACGACAGACAACACACACACACACGACAGACAACACACACACACACACGACAGACAACACACACACACACACACACGACAGACAACACACACACACACGACAGACAACACACACACACACACACACACACAACACACACACACACACGACAGACAACACACACACGCGACAGGCAACACACACACACACGCGACAGGCAACACACACACACACACGACAGACAACACACACACACACGACAGACAACACACACACACACACAACAGACAACACACACACACACACACGACAGACAACACACACACACACACGACAGACAACACACACACACGACAGACAACACACACACACGACAGACAACACACACACACACACGACAGACAACATACACACGACAGGCAACACACACACACGACAGGCAACACACACACACGACAGGCAACACACACACACGACAGGCAACACACACACACACGACAGGCAACACACACACACGACAGACAACACACACACACGACAGACAACACACACACACACACACGACAGACAACATACACACGACAGGCAACACACACACACACGACAGGCAACACACACACACACGACAGGCAACACACACACACACGACAGGCAACACACACACACACGACAGGCAACACACACACACACGACAGGCAACACACACACACACGACAGGCAACACACACACACACGACAGGCAACACACACACACACGACAGGCAACACACACACACACGACAGGCAACACACACACACACGACAGGCAACACACACACACACGACAGGCAACACACACACACACGACAGGCAACACACACACACACGACAGGCAACACACACACACACACGACAGGCAACACACACACGACAGGCAACACACACACACACACGACAGGCAACACACACACACACGACAGGCAACACACACACACACGACAGGCAACACACACACACACGACAGGCAACACACACACACACGACAGGCAACACACACACACACGACAGGCAACACACACACACACGACAGGCAACACACACACACACGACAGGCAACACACACACACACGACAGGCAACACACACACACACGACAGGCAACACACACACACACGACAGGCAACACACACACACACGACAGGCAACACACACACACACGACAGGCAACACACACACACACGACAGGCAACACACACACACACGACAGGCAACACACACACACACGACAGGCAACACACACACACACGACAGGCAACACACACACACACGACAGGCAACACACACACACACGACAGGCAACACACACACACACGACAGGCAACACACACACACACGACAGGCAACACACACACACACGACAGGCAACACACACACACACGACAGGCAACACACACACACACGACAGGCAACACACACACACACGACAGGCAACACACACACACACGACAGGCAACACACACACACACGACAGGCAACACACACGACAGGCAACACACACACACACGACAGGCAACACACACGACAGGCAACACACACACACACGACAGGCAACACACACACACACGACAGGCAACACACACACAAACGACAGGCAACACACACACAAACGACAGGCAACACACACACACACGACAGGCAACACACACACACACGACAGGCAACACACACACACACGACAGGCAACACACACACACACACGACAGACAACACACACACACGACAGACAACACACACACACGACAGACAACACACACACGACAGACAACACACACACACGACAGACAACACACACACGACAGACAACACACACACGACAGACAACACACACACGACAGACAACACACACACGACAGACAACACACACACGACAGACAACACACACACGACAGACAACACACACACACACACACACACGACAGACAACACACACACACGACAGACAACACACACACACGACAGACAACACACACACACGACAGACAACACACACACACGACAGACAACACACACACACGACAGACAACACACACACACGACAGACAACACACACACACGACAGACAACACACACACACGACAGACAACACACACACACGACAGACAACACACACACACGACAGACAACACACACACACGACAGACAACACACACACACGACAGACAACACACACACACGACAGACAACACACACACGACAGACAACACACACACACGACAGACAACACACACACACGACAGACAACACACACACACGACAGACAACACACACACACGACAGACAACACACACACGACAGACAACACACACACACGACAGACAACACACACACAAAACAGACAACACGCACACAAAACAGACAACACACACACACAGAATAAAACTGCTGTCTGTGTCTAAGAAATGCTTCCTTAAAGCTTAAAGAAGTTGCAATAGTAGATTTGATGTATTAGCACAAAAGAGTTTTTCAGTTACATTAACATTGAATGTTCAGTTCGGGTTCAGTCATAAGACACAGCTGGAGGAAGCACACGCGCGTCTGAAGAACAGTGGTGATGTTCCTAATTGTGTGTGTGTGTGTGTGTGTGTGTGTGTGAGTGTGTGTGTGTGTGAGAGAGAGAGAGATGTGTGTGTGAGAGTGTGTCGGGTCCAAAGCAATGACCATCCATTTTAGCCCCATTAACAGTTAGCTATCGAGGTCACTTTAATAAACAAACAGCTGCATTAACACTTTAATGAATTAGCCACAGCTAACAGATTAGCTTGTTATGCTACACACCCTGATTGACATTTAGCTAAACAGCTAACTGGCGAACCGCTAGTTAACGCTATATAAACACAGCAGGAGAGAGACGGGATATCAGGGAATTATTCATCATTACAGTGCGGAAATAACATTTATTTATCTGCTTAACAAGCTACAGAATATACAAATGTAAATAAAGTACATAAATAAAGTAAATAAACAAACTAGCGCTTAAACAGAGTGCTAGCTGCACAAAGCCATTGTCATTCATCGGGCTATGCTAACGATGCTAACAGGGTGTGGATCGGTGACATCATCATACTCACATTATCGATGACCACAGGTTGGTTAGCTATAATATCATACGACTCCATATCGGGTCTGCAGCACAAACGGTTATGTGTTTGTTATAAACTGTATTTTGTTTTAGAAAAATGTTGTTCATGTAAAATCAGAGCGAGCCTCAGCACGTAGAGATGTGCTGCGTGTCAACCGAACGCGCCCGAGACAACCATCCCTCAGCTGAGTCCAGACTGCGATTGACAGCTGCAGCAGCCAATCAGAATTCTGCACGGGAAACATTGCCTGATAGTAGGCGGGGTGTGACGCGTCAGCCTGAAGCAGCTACATATAAATATTAAAACCTTTAAATAATTTACACAAAATATTATTGTCTAATACACTAACGAAGGATAAAAACAGGCACATATTTCACTGTATCTGTGGAGATTTCCCGTTATTTTATCCGTGTTTATGTAACTGTAGAAATACATTAATTTATACAGAATTACATTTAAATATTTTATTGATCTTTTTATTATAGTGACTTGTTTGTGCTCATTGTTCAGATAAATCTTAAAAATAAACACTGGCCAATGAGACAAGCTGGAGACACCAGGAGACACCCAGGATCTAACACTGGACCTCTCTCTCCATCCCCACTGTTCTGTGCCCCCCCCCCACCACCACCACCCCCCACCCCACCCTCACCACCCCCACCCCCTTGTACTGACACTTTAACTCTAGACTTGTACAGCACAGTGCCACTTTACACACTTTATACACTATTTACACACCATACTTCACCTGGACACTTTAAGGACAATCTTTAAAAACCATACACATTTATCTACATACATTATTTCTTCATATTCTCCATATATATCATATTTTTATATAATTTTTTTTATAGTTTTCTTATATAGTTTATACTTTATTTTATTCTCATTTTATTTTTTTGCTTTTTTTATACTTTTTATATATTTTTTATTCTTATACCGGACAGTTGCATAAAGCATTTCACTGCATCATTGGTGTCGGTTTTTGACACCAATCTGTTCATTTTGGATTTTTATCTCCAATCAGTTTATTTAGACTTAAAACAGAACAACTTCATTACAAACCTCATCTTAATCTTCTGTTGATTACAGAGCCACAAAATCACCTGAACACAAGCTTTATTTTTGTACACGTGTTAACGCGAACATGTACTTGGTCATGTGGCCGTCACTCAAACTGACTAGCAGAAGCACATCCTTGTTACCTTACATGAGGTGCACAAGCAATTCCTCAGCTTTCTGTACAGCCTTCTTTTTGTGCTGGGTTTAATTCAACTGCTGATGTCATTATCAATGAACTCGACACAAATACACACAAAAGGTTTAAATTGTTTATTAGGGTTAACTGCTGTTACATACACTTGGTACTGTCAGAGTTCTAACTGCAGCAGATATATTTGTTATGTTAATTAACATGGGGAAAAACAGATGTATGTTTACAGAGTCTCAATGAGGAAGGTCATGAGGAACCAGTTTATAGTGCGAGCCGCAGGATGGACAGCGTTGAGGTTCTCCTTCATGCAGCCAGAACCACACGATGGCTGTGTTGTCCTCCTCACCTACAACACAGACACACATTTACATCCCGGAAACAGTTATCAGTGTGAGGAAAGTTATGAAGTCATATTTATAAAATGAGACCCTTCTGATAACTGATAAATTTCACATGCTTTTAGAGAATAAACTAAATGAAAGCGCTAGATTTTGTACAAGAACAGTTTAGTGTATCTTATTTTAGAATGTGGAGCGTTTTTCTAACAGAGCTGATCCTCAGGACTCCATTGCTTGTCCTGTTGTAAACAGCATGTTTGTATAGAGATGCTAAATAATAAACAAAACATCACTGAAATAAAATGGTTAGTAATCCGCTCACATCCACCTGACCTACCACACACACACAGTTAATGCGCGTACACACACACACACACACACACGTGCCACCTGATCATAAAGATAATGTGATGAGCAAAATACAAACATACAGACACATCCGACGATGCGTTTATTGTTGATAGAGGGGACGATGTGCGGGTCATCTTTGGAGCCAGTGTACTGCTTCGGCTTTAACACACTGTATGGGTCCTGAAAGCATCAAACACACAAATACACACAATTAACACAACAGGTCATCAGTTACTCATTGTGTACAAACTGAGCTAGTGTTAACTATTCATACCGCGCCAGCCTTAAAGGACGTCAGAATTTTTTTCTCCAGCCCAGTGGCCTGCTGCTCATCAGTGGGAATGCCTGAAGGTCGGTCACACAACAAAGGTTAGAATTAAGACACAAACTGCACAGAAACAGGTTTATAAACATAGCTTCATAAAACTGCAGAATATTTTAGCTTCTGTTTAAGTTCCCTGAACTGTGTGTACAGTTTCTCCCAAAAGTATTGCAGAAAAAAAGATAATCATTAAATAGCAGTGTCTGAATATTCTCAGTGGTTAAAGGTTATTGATCAGAAGGTAACTCCAAAACCCCACGGATACAAGAGTAATAAGCGAAATGTTAATAAACTAACATTTACATCCCGGAAACAGTTATCGGTGTGAGGAAACGTTATGAAGTCATATTTATAAAACGATACCGTTTAATTTCACGTGTTTTTAGTGAATAAACTAAATGAAAGCGTTCGATTTGATATAAGAACAGTTTAGTGAATTTGGAGCGTTTTTCTAACACAGCTGATCCTCAGGACGCCATTACTCGTCCTTGGCCTGTTGTAAACAGCACGTTTGTATAGAGACGCTAATTAATAAATAAAACCCAACATTACTGAAATAAAATGCTTATTAATCCGCTCACCTCCGGCCGCCATCCCCCTGCTGACAACAGGAGCTGAAGACACACGGCACAGAGCCGAAGCTCGGACTGCAGCTCTCATTAACCTTGCAGCCATTTTCACTTCTGCTTCTACTCCAACTGCTCAGGACACACATTGATGACGTAAATAACGGGCGCATACAAGTGACGTCTTACTCATATACAGGGGAGGCATAGATATATACACTAGATGTCGCCTTGGCTTCGGCAGTTCATATGAACGAATGCGTCAACTGAGCCGCCATCTTGGTACAGGGGACCCCCCCCCCCCTCTTAATGCATGAGCGTCAATGTAGGCAAAGGGAAATAAAATCACCATAAATAGTCAAATACTATTTTCTAGTTTTTTTTGTTTGTTCCAACAGTCAGACATGTATTTATCATTAAGTCCAGAGAAAAATTAAGGTTTTGATATTAAGATAATCTCCTTTTTCACAATATAATGCATAGTGCTAGTAGGTGTAAGTTTATTACTTACATTCTTCCACTTGAGTAAACTTTAAATGAACAATCACTACTTAGCTTATAGTCTACTGCATGTAACACTGCTACAATGGTGTGACTATACATGTTCATTTAAACATTTAAATTGGATTGGTTTATTAAATATGATACACAAATTTGAGAGGAACATTGTGTCCCTGCAACAACAACACAACCTTACACAGTTTCTTCCTGACACTTTTGCTCTGCAGTTTCAGAGTATTTATCTTTGAGACATGGTGTTGTCTCAGCTTATGAAAGGTGCAGACAACCCTTGAAATTAAGCTAAAGTGATGGTTGTTTATGCCATCTTGAGTCTCAACTCAATGCGATCATGAGGACCAAATATGTCATATTATACATTTTTGTTTCAATCAACATAAGATAAAAAAAAAAAATCCAAACCCTTTTCAGACATAATGTCATTAAATATGTCCTTAAGTGAAGTAACTTGATAAAAGTTATTCTGCTTGTGTTATGTCCGGGACAATCTAAAAGAATATG
The DNA here is from genome assembly GCF_030014155.1 of Tachysurus vachellii. NCBI lineage: Eukaryota > Metazoa > Chordata > Actinopteri > Siluriformes > Bagridae > Tachysurus > Tachysurus vachellii. The sequence goes on from NC_083479.1 coordinate 21,962,244, forward strand.
TTTGACCGATAAAGGAATCTTACAGAACATACATAAAATACATACATACATCTTTTCACCTTTAAGCAAAAAAAGCATGGGTCAATTTTTAATGTCCTTATTAAGAGCTTTGGAATCTACAAACATTGTCGGTTTTCCTAACTGTCAAAAACTAATGAGTAACTAACATGGATTAGCTGTGGTCGTTAACCAAGGACTTAATCAAACCAACGTAACAAGAAATATAATTTCCTAACATTCAATATCATAAAACACATTCTCACTTGTGAAATGTAATCACTTACTGTCTGGTTTTTATATTTCGTTCGTTTTAACATCCAAACACAGCACAGAAGTCCGGCATCGTCCATGAATTTGAAGTACAAGACACCTGTACATTCATTAACAGAAGCAAAGCTATGTGCAAAAGTGCAAAAATATAGTCTTCGGTATTAAAACATTTTCACCAAAATTAAAGCTCTTTATACCAAATATATATTTTACTGGGAGCTGAAGCTATACAGCTAATCTAGATAACAAATAAAGTATTTTCTCTAGTTAATCACATGTACAATTTATTTTATTGATTAAATGTGTGTGTTTGTGTGTATGTTTGTGTGTGTGTTTGTGTGTGTTACATAAAATAATAAACCCAAACACTGTACTTTAGCAGTTTGTTGTAAATGTTTGTGATCAGAAATACAGTTTTCAAAGAAACCCAGTTAAACAGTAACCTGATGAACATATTAATTACACAACCACCAAACCATCAGACTATTAGAGGAATAGAGTAAACATTTAATTGCAATTTAAATGAGCTCCACATAATTAGCAGGAAACATCCCATAGTTTCCACTGGGTCCATAACCGTGCCACCAGCCTTCATCAGTCATCTCAACAACAGTGATAATGTCACCAGGGTCAAAGGTGAGCTCAGTGTCATCAGCTGAAAAAAGACAGACACTATGTTTAGCTTTTATAATGCTTTATATGTCTGCATTCTAATAAAGTTAGATGAATAGTAGATAAAACTAAAATTAAATTACATGAAAATTATATTAATGCTAGATAAAGCTTAGATAAACATTAAACGAATGTTAGAGGAACATTAGATTTATGTTAGATAAACGTAGATGAATCCTGAACTGTAGATGGAAAGCTAGGAGGACATCAATGGTTACAAAATGCTGAAATAATGTATAATATATTAAAAGTCATAAAAAAAAGTCTTTCAGTCCTTTCAGAATTTCTGCTCCATTTTATGTAATGTAATTAGTTTGGTTGACGAATTTTAATGACACTAAAAGAATCAATTGATCAGTGCCTATAGATGGTTCATATAAAACAGACATTAATCCAAAGAAAATATAACTAAATAAATTCATATAAATTAACTATTAATAAAAATAGAATATTATTTTTATTTTAATGAGAATGTTATTCTCATTATTTTACATCATGTTTGAGATTGTTTAATGATCTAAACACGTTTACACCTAACAATAAACCTGGATTAATTGTGAAAAAGAGAAATGTTTTTCTGTATTCACGCAGATACAACAGAGATGTAATTATTTCACTGTACTATTGATGTGTGGCAGCGACAGCAGCTCTCACCTGCCTGATAATCATACAGCGCTTTAGCATAGAGATTCTGCTGCAGACCTGCAGACCCTGTGTCACCTTCCACCTTACAAACATAAACACACACACACACACACAATTAATAACACAGCAGGATGTCAGGAAAAGCATCAAACTCCAGCTTCACCTCACCTCCTGTCTTGTTTGTGCTAATTTTACTGCACTTCTTCACCTGAATTCAGTATTAAACCTCTATACTGTATGGTGTCACACCACTGATGTCATGGGACTGACAAGACTGACTGAATTTTCTTTTCTCAGCAGTTAGTTTCTTGATTAATAATAATTATTAAAACAAAAGCTACACTACTAATATTAATGATGATGAGGATGATGATGATGATGATGATGATGAAACTTGCCTCCTCATAGATTCTGTGATGTGATGGAACTGCGTTTTCCTCCAGACGATTCTCTTCATTACAATCTAAATATTTCACAAACAGGAGAGAATTTGTAGCAATTTTAATTTTTATTAGTTTGACACTGGACATCAATCACTTAAATCAATCAATTAAATGACATCACTGTCATTAGACTACAAAGAATAAATAACTAATATTTTTCAGCATTCAGGGCTGTTCACTATCACCAACACAATAAACTTTTGTGACTGCTGCACAATGTATACAGTCATTCAGATATGGGTCAGGAGTTTCAGTTAAGGTTCACATCAAACATCAGAACAAAGAGGAATCTCTGATCTGTGTGATTCTATCCATGGCTTGGTTGTTTATTTGAGGTTTGGTTGTAGTATTTCAGATACTGCTGATCTCCTGAACCTTCACACATAACAGTTTCTAGGGTGTATTCAAAATTGTGGGAAAAACAAAAAAAAAATTGACCGTCCGGTGGGTGATAAACAAATTGTTCATGAGAGAACAACAGTGAGATGAATAATTTGATTGGCTGCCAGAAAGAATACAGTAACTCCTATAATCACTCTTTACTGTGAGGAGGAGAAAAACATCTCCTCTATATTACACTCAATTAAATCATATCAGCTTGAGAAAGGAGCAGCTTAAAGTCCAAGACCACCACGTGTCATTCTCAAAAACCTCTTGGAAAGCCACTGAAGTGAATATTAAATACACACTGTAATTGTGTAACAGGGTTACCTGTTTCCTGTTTGTTCTACTCTCCACTAGGGGCAGCTGAGGGATGAAACCCCAAGTATTTAACCAGATAGTAGAGTAGTAGTGGTGGGAAGTTCGGTTCTTTTCCGCGAACCGGATCTTTTGGACAGTTCATTTTAATGAACCAGTTCAATAATCCAGTTCACCAGTTCTTTTACGTCCTGACGTAATGACGTAATTCACAATGACGTCATGATGTAAATTCCTTCATCCCGCCGCTGATGGCAGATATTAATACAATCAATTTAACACATTTGAAAAGTTCTTTTTAATTATAACTTCAGTTGAATACGTTTCTTACATTTAAGTTTTGTTACTAAAACACCCAGTACAGGCATTGATGTGCAAACGTGGGTGTTTTACGTGTCTTAAAGATATAAAGTTAATAAACTAATCATCAACTTACAAAAACTTACAAAAAAAGTATAATTTTGAAATGTTTCTTTCGCTCCATCAGTTGTTTTAAAAACTAATGTAACTGAGTTAAACACTCATACATTGATAAGACATTAAATCATAACCATTTCCATTTGTTGCTGTATCAGTTCAGTGATTTACGCATGCGCAGTAACAACAGCTCATCGGTTCAGTTCTCAGTTCAGTGTACTGATGATTTGCTGTATCGTTTCAGTGTTTCACGCATGTGCAGTATCAACAGCTCGAGCTCACAGTTCTCTCAGCACATGTCTCAGTTCAGTGTACAGGAGTTACATATAACTCCGGGATATTAGTTTATTTAGAGTCGGACCGACTGTCAGGCATGACCGGAAGTGAGGAACTTTAGTAACTTGTGGATCAGCGCTGACTCAAGACGCGAACTGTTTAGAACGAATCAGTCCGATTCGGTGAACCGGTTCATCCAGTTCACTAAAAAGAACCGGTTCAAAAGAAAGATTCGTTCACGAACTGGCCATCACTATAGAGTAGAAGAAGAGAGATTTGTTTGGAAGAGGGAAGCATTTGCTCTAGTTCCTTTGAATCATTTCTTTTGGAGTCCTGATTGAGAAACTTTGATTCCAGTTCAATTTTATGGACTTTGCATCTGATGTTGGATCTGTATTATTCAGGCATCATACAAATAAGAGGAACACAAGATTGCAAAAGAACTGGTTTCTTTATTCCACCGGCGACATCTCTCACATACAAGTTATATGTTCTTCTTCACTCAATGCACCCAGCTTTATACTACCCATCACTGGCACCTAGTGGACCCAAGCAACATCCCACTCATTACATCCCTCTTCCTTTGACAAATGATCACCATCACACAATTTACATCAGACCCGTCCCACAACTAAACAATCAATTTCATCTTTTACAACATACAATACAACTTTTTTTTTTTTTTTTTTTTTTTTTTTTTTTTTTTTTTTTTTTTTTTTTTTTAATTCTTTTCAACATTTTTTTTTCTTTTTCTTTTTTTATTGATTTTTTTTTTTCACAAGTTTAGTCTAACAGGTGGTTTTCGAACACGATTAGACCTCCTTAAAATGGGACTGTCAGTCTTTGAATCCAAAGAATCAGGTTCAGAGTACTGTTCAGAGAGCTGAGCTTCAGGCTCAGGAGCAACAGGGGAAATTTCAGCAGCTCGCATTTCAGCAGATGACATCTCATCCAAAGAAGACAGTTCTATATTTGACTTATTTGACTTACTCATTTCTGGAGACTTGAGCAAACTCTGTCGATTTCTTCGTAGTATCTGCCCATCTTCTGTTTGTACCAAATAGGACCTGGGATGTATTTCTTTTAGGACAGCAGCCTTCTTTTTCCATCCTGTTGGCCCCTCAACTCTAACCACATCTTGTTCATACAGGGGTGTCAACTGTCGAGCTCCCTTGTCATAATACTCCTTCTGTTTCATTTTCTGATGTTGCATTACTGTCATTGTCAAACTTTTGTTTTCCATTTTTAAAGTCAATTTTGGTAAAGTATCTCGCAGTTTCCGGTTCATCAGTAATTCTGCAGGAGATAATCCACAACCAAGTGGGGAAGCACGGTAGCTTAACAAAGCCAACCACTCATCTGAATTGCTTACCGCTGCCTTTTTCAACAGTCTTTTTACAATTTGCACCCCCTTCTCTGCCTTTCCATTAGCCTTTGGATACAGGGGGCTAGACGTTGTATGCTTGAAGTCATACTGCTCCGCAAACAGTCTGAATTCACGACTACTGTACTGAGGACCGTTGTCACTATGAACAATGAGGGGAATTCCATGTCTTGAAAAAATCTGTTTCATGTGATGAATCACATCAGTCGTTGTTGTAGAACGCAGCTGTTCAATTTCCGGATAGTTAGAATAGTAATCAATAACCACCAAGAAATCTTTGCCATTCAACTGGAACAAATCAGTTCCCACCTTTTCCCATGCTTGACTAGGCACATCCGCTATCAGCATAGGTTCTTTTGCTTGTCTATAATGATGACTCAAACAAATGTCACATTTATTGATCAATTCTTCAATGTGCTTACTAATTCCAGGCCAATACACAGCTTGTCTTGCTCTCCGCTTGCATTTTTCAATGCCGAGATGCCCTTCATGTATGCGACGAAGCATGTCTGAACGCATGGACATTGGAATAACAATCCGATTTTTTCGCAGCAACATGCCACTACATACACTAAGTTCTGACCTAATTGGAAAATACTGCAGACACTTGCCTTTGCTCCATCCTTGCCGAAGAAGAACCATCACCATCTGCAACTCAACATCTTTAGCAGTTTCCTCCACAATACGTTTCAATATCTCATTCGAAAAAGGCAAAGAGGAAACCACAGTACTCACATGCCCTTCCAGTTCATCCACAATGGGGCTGCTCTCTGAAAGTACCGGTGCTCGAGACAGTGCATCAGCCACAATGAGATACTTCCCAGGGGTATACACTAGATGAAAATCATATTTTTGTAATTTCATCATCATCCGTTGAATTCTGGTTGACATATCATTTAAGTTCTTTTGAATAATCGATATCAATGGTTTGTGATCTGTCTCTACTGTAAAAGTAGGTAATCCATAAACATATCTGTGGAATTTCTCACAACCAAACAGTAACCCCAAAGTTTCTTTTTCAATCTGAGAATAACACTTTTCAGTTCCTGTCAGAGCTCGGGAAGCATATGCAACAGGTCTCCAGGACTTTCCCATGGCCTGAAGCAGCACAGCTCCTAGTCCATCCTGTGAAGCATCTGTAGAGATCTTAAGTAAATGAGTGTGATCAAAAAAAACCAAGACAGGTTCAGTAGTCAATATCTCCTGTAACGTCTTCCATTCGTGATCATGTAAAGAAGACCACACAAACTCTTTGTCATTGTGTAACAATGCTCTTAGGTGTTTGGTATTTGCTGATAAATTCGGCAGAAATTTTCCTAGAAAATTGACCATACCTAAAACACGAAGAACCCCCTTTCTGTCACTAGGTGGAGGCATATCCAGCAAGGCTTGTACTTTAGCTGGATCTGGTTCTACACCTTTGGCAGTCAGCTTGTCACCCAAGAAGGTTATTTCTGTGACTCCAAACTGACACTTGCTTCTGTTTAACTTTAAACCATGGACTCGAATTCTTTCCATCAATTGGAATAGTCGCTGATTATGTTGTTCAAGGGTAGACCCCCACACCACCAGATCATCAATATATACACGAACACCGTCAAGACCTTCAATCAGTGTTTCCATCGCTCTATGAAAAATTTCAGGAGCTGACTTGATTCCAAATGGAAGACGCAGAAAACAATATCTTCCAAAGGGAGTGTTAAAAGTGCAATACTTGCTACTCTCAGAATTCAATCGAATCTGCCAGAAACCATGAGATGCATCTAATTTACTAAAAATCTTGGCACCGGACATTTCGCTAAGAATCTCTTCACGTGTAGGTATCTGATAATGTTCTCTTTTGATGTTATCATTAAGATCTTTAGGATCCAAGCAAACTCTTAATGCACCATTAGGCTTTTTCACGCAAGTAATGGAATTTACCCAATCGGTTGGTTGTTCAATCTTCCGTATCACTTCCAATTGGGTCATGCGATCCAATTCCTGCTTCAAGGCCTCTCGCAGAGGGACAGGAACCCGACGAGGAGCATGGATAACAGGTGTAGCATCTTCCCTCAGTTGTATTTTATAAGTGAATGGCAGTGTTCCTTGACCTTCAAAAACATCTGGGAATTGATTCACAAGATCAATAACAGAATCATGTCCAGTCTGGACAACTACATTTTGGTTCACTTGATACACTCTTTTAACCAACTGAAGGTTTTCACATGCTCTGTCTCCTAAAAGAGATTCATGACCATTTGGAACCACAACAAACATTAAATTCTGGGTCTGTCCTTTAACTTGTATTTTCAATCTACAAACTCCTTTTGTTTCAATTGGTTGTCCATTGTAGGCCTTAAGGGGAACCGTGCGTTTTTTAATAAGGGGTTTTTCTTTCAGTGCTTTCACATCTCGGATATTAATTAAGTTGACTCTAGCACCGGTGTCTAATTTAAAAGGTAATATTGTCCCATTAGCCACAAGAGGAACAATCCACTTTGATGATTGTACAGACTCCATCATGGATATCCCTTTTTCCTCTGAAACCATCTGAACATAAAAGGAATCACTCAAGGTATCACTATCATCTGTATCTTCTTCCACTACCTGCACTCGACGTTCTAGTATAGATTCCTTTGAAAAGCACATTTTTGCAAAGTGGTTTAGGCCATTACACTTAGAACACCTTTTGCCAAATGCTGGGCACTGTCTGAACTTATGCTTAGTCCCACAGCGTTTGCAAAGAAAAGTTTCTTTGTCATTGCCTGTACTACTTCTTGCAAAACCTCGTTTCTTGTCTCTATAAGAAATGGCATCTATTGCAGCGGCAGCATTTTGAGAGAACATCGTTGTAGAAACATCAAACTGCATCACCTGCTGTTGTGCTAATTCACTGGACTGGCACAATTCAACAGCACGATCCAATGTAAGCTCGGATTCTCGTAGCAGCCTTTCTCGTATTTTCTTATTCCAGATACCAAACACAATCTGATCTCGAATCATGGAATCTCTCAAGTCATTAAAATTACAGGTTTTTGCCTTAATCTTGAGGTCAGTAAGAAAGCAATCAAAAGCCTCTCCTTCATGCTGTATTCGAGCTCTAAACACATATCGTTCATATGTCTCATTCTTCTTTGTCAAACAATGAACATCAAATTTTTCCAATACCTTGTCCAGTTTCTTCTTATCTGCCTCATCCTCAAAGATAAAGGTGTTAAAAACTTCCACCGCATCTACTCCAGCAATCGTAAGTAGCAGGGCAATCTTTCTGTCATCCGCAGCGGCCGTTTGTCCAATGGCTGTAACATACAACTCAAACTGTTGTTTGAAAGTCCTCCAGTTTGCATCAACGTTTCCACACAACTTCAGTGAAACAGGGGGTTTAATGGCATCCATTGCGTTCTTTGGGCCCCACTCCTGGTACCATGTATTATTCAGGCATCATACAAATAAGAGGAACACAAGATTGCAAAAGAACTGGTTTCTTTATTCCACCGGCGACATCTCTCACATACAAGTTATATGTTCTTCTTCACTCAATGCACCCAGCTTTATACTACCCATCACTGGCACCTAGTGGACCCAAGCAACATCCCACTCATTACAGGATCTACATGAATTGTAAAGGCTCTACTTTCATGGATGTCAAGAACATTTCCCAATGAAGCGCTAGTGTTGCTTTTGCTTGAGGATGATCGGTATTCCGAGTACAAGGATCTGACTTTGTGGGCTTTTAACTGTGGATTACTTGAACATTTGGGTGAGCAGGGGTTTTCCTCATGGGAAATTTTTGGGATTTTCTGATATGAAACATTGACAGGTATAACCATCCTCTGCTGCCAGTATTCAAAGAGTTATTTGCCTACAACCTTGAACTCTCATGTTCCATTGTTGTGTTTGTGTTTTTTTATTCATAATCCTTCTTGTCTGAACCCTGATATCATTATAAAAAGATTTAAAAACCTATTTTCACACACTGTTGTTTGTGGTAATTCCTGGGAAATACATTAAGATCTTTCTAATTAGTGTAAAATTAGTAGTTATACCCTAACCCTAACCCTTGTCAGTAATGTTCTCACACTATGCTGCTGTTATTAAAAGTGTCCTGTGCTCTTGCCTGGTTGAGAAGCAGAAGCTCTGTTAGTGAGGACGTTTGTTTCTTTTTGAATGAAAATGTCTCTGGGATTGATGGCACGCTGAGAGATAACGGCTGCTGCATTCTGCACAAACACAGACACAATTATTCAGTATTTAATGTATTAACCGCCCACAATTGCTTTTAAACACACACACACACACATTTAATGTGTTTCATTCTACTTTCCATCACACACCGAACACTGCATGTGTTAGTTTGCTCACATTGGCTTCCTGAACAGATCTGGAGCTTCTTATTCCTTTCCACTGAGCAGCCTGAGGTTCTTGCTCCACCTGAAGGAATCCATTTCACATGTTCAGATGTTAAGCACTCAGTCATTAACATTAACACACTGAGATCTTTATTGATTTTTTTTTTTTACCAATTTCTGTTGATTTTGATTTTTAAGTTCCTGATTTTTCTCATGCAGTCTGAAAGAGACAGAAAAGACATTTTAGTTCTCTATGCTTGGTTTTAGTTTTACAAAATAAAAAAAACAATAATAATTTCTATATTAATTAATAATTAATATCAAAGTCACAGTCTTAGTGTAAAGTGAACGAGTCACAGAAATGAAGATACCATATGTGTGAAAATTCCATCATGATCGAAACAGAAACACAAAATAATTAATCAAACAAAAGAAGAGAAAAGAATAGCAACAGAATATTACATAGCAGGTAGTTAGTATAGAACTGCATGATCTATCTAATCTAAACTCCAAGGGCATCAAAACCTGTATAAAGGCACTTTTAAGGGCATTTTTCTTTAATTCCGACTGCATTAAGGTCAAGATTATTTTGAAGAGAGGACGAACCGCTGAGATTCTTTGCTCTGTTTTCGTTCTGGATTAAATGACCTGTTTACCTGTAAATGCACTTGCACAAGTATAAGTGTGCAGCATTGGATGTATCAATATAAAATATAAGCTAAAAAGAGAAAAACAGCTGAGAGCCTTCTGGCCTTCTCAGTAGCCCTGAGATCATGCCTGACGAAGGTCTGCAGCTTAGTTCATTTGTTCATTATTTATTTTTGTTTGTTTTGTTTGTCTCAGTGTGACTCAGTGACAGTAGAACATTTGGAAGGCTTCAGGTTCAGTAAATGATGTTGATAGAGTGTGACTTTCTGAGAGAGTCAGGCTAGCTCTAATTAGCTAATGAAAGCAAGTAAGAGGTCTGATGAATGTGATCTGATTAATAAGGTGATCTGATTGGTGTGATGATATGATTAGTCACCTCAGTTGATCAATTTGTTTGGCTCTCTCCCTCTGCCATCGCTCTCTCTCAGCCGCCCCTTTCTCCTCCTGTTCTTTTCTCTCTTTCTCCAATTTCTGTCGTTTCTCCTCTTCTTTCTTTTGTTCCTGGTGACGGTGAGTTTGTTCCTCTTTCTAGTGAAGAGATGCAGAGAAAGAGCTTATTTTATGTGGAACTGCTTTTCTGCATTTCAGTACGCTTACCTTAGAGTCTTTGGTTTGTTGCATGAGCTCAGTAAAGTCTATTAGCATTTTATTAACTTCATATTTTCAAAAATACAACCATAATTTCAATAATTGTGCAATAAACATTTGAATGATTGATCTTGACTAATGTGAGATGTACTTTAGATTTGTGTTATTTGAGCATTTTTTGAGTATTGTATGATCATTTGATTATTTTTTGAACGCTTTTGAGCATTATATTACACAAGCACTTAATGATATTTCGATGAGTATTGAATGTGTGTTATAAGTGATTGATTGTTAGATGAGAAATTCCCTCACCAAAATACTAACTTCCAGGTCACCGGGGGTTCCCTTCCAGTTTCCCTTCTGGGTGCATTAGCATTTAAGCGACGTGAACACTAAGCACTGTTTGCCTTACCTCTGCATGTTTTGTTTGCTCCACTGACTGCTATTCCACTTGTTCTTTTACTGCCCATGTACATGTGAGTCATTAGAGAGATTTAACAATGGTGTTGTTAAAACCTTCACAGAGTATACAAAGCTGTCCCGAGCCATCTGAGAGGCAAAGTGTGCACACGCCCAGACAATCCACAGCCACTTCCAGGACAGCGGAGACACCTGGCGCATGTGGCAGGACATACAGGTGATCACGGACTACAAGACAGCTTCACCTGCCTGTGATAGCGCCGCCTCCCTCACAGATGCACGGAACGACTTCTACGCTCGGTCCTGAGATGCAGAACAACGTAACAGCAAGGAAGACCATCCCTCCCCCCGACGACCAGGTACTCTGTCTATCTACGGCCGACGTGAGGAGAACTCTATGCAGAGTTAACCCACGGAAGGCTGCTGGACCAGACAACATCCCTGCCAGGGTGCTCAGAGAATGTGCAGAACAGCTAGCGGATGTCTTTACGGACATCTTCAACATTTCCCTGTGCAGCGCCGTTGTTCCTACGTGCCTCAAGACAACCACCATTGTCCCTGTCCCAAAGAAGTCTACAGTGTCCTGCCTTAATGACCATTGTCCCGTCGCACTCACACCCGTAGTTATGAAGTGCTTCCAGAAGCTCGTCATGAGTCACATCAAGACCCAGTTACCACCCTCACTGGACCCCCTACAGTTCGTGTATCGTCCAAACCGCTCCACAGATGATGCCATTGCCACGGCCCTTCATTTAGCCCTCACCCACCTGGACAATAAAGACACTTATGTACGAATTCTGTTCATAGACTTTAGTTCAGCATTCAGTACAATCATCTCTCAGCACCTGAATGGGAAGCTGAGCCTGCTGGGACTGAACACCTCCCTCTGCAACTGGATCCTAGACTTCCTGACTGGGAGACCTCAGTCAGTCCGGATCGGGAACATCATCTCCAGCACCACCCTGAGCACTGGAGCCCCACACTGAGCACTGGAGCCCCTCAGGGCTGCGTGCTCAGTCCACTGCTGTTCACCTTGCTGACTCACGACTGTGCAGCAATGTACAGATTGAACCATATCATCAAGTTCACTTATGACACGACTGCGTTGGGTCTCATCAGCAAGAACGACGAGTCAGCAAACAGAAAGTAGGTGCAACAGCTAAATACCTGGTGTAGAGCCAGCAACCTGTCTCTGAATGTTGATAAAACTAAAGAGATGGTTGTTGACCTCAGAAGAGCACAGAGCGACCACTCTCTGCTGAACATCGACAGATCATCTGTAGAGCTCGTCAAGAGCACCAAATTTCTTGGTGTTCATCTAGCAGAGAACTTCACCTGGTCACTCAACACCAGCTCCATCAAAAAGAAAGCCCAGCAGCGTCTCTACTTCTTACAAAGGCTGAGAAAGACACATCTCCCTCCCCCCATCCTGACCATGCTCTACAGAGGGACCATTGAGAGCATCCTGAGCAGCTGCATCACTGTCTGGTTTGGGAACTGCACCATCTCAGATCACAAGACCCTGCAGTGGATAGTGAGGACAGCTGAGAAGATCATTGGAGTCTCTCTTCCCTCTAACATGGACACTTACACCACATGCTGCATCTGCAAATCTAACAGCATTGTGGACCTCACACACACTTCACATACTCTTCACCCCTCACACACCCCTCACACACCCCTCACACTCACTCTTCACCCTCCATCTGAAAAAAGGTACCGAAGCATTCGGGCCTCACGACCAGACTGTGTAAAAGTTTCTTCCCACAAGCCATCAGACTCCTTAATAACTGAACTGAACTCTACTGAGCACAACACACACACACACACACACACACACACACACACACACACATACACACATCTGTATGGACTGCACAGACCCACACCACATACACACACTTCTAATATACATCTATCAACTTGTTTATATGTTGCTTACATTCATCAAACTGTTTACATGCTTACTGTTTACAAACTGTTTACATGCTGTTTTGCACACTTGTTTACTTATTTGCTCTTTGCACAAACTGTCTAACATTTCAGTTGTTTTGCTCATACTGTACAATATTTCAGTTGTTGCTTCTTATACACTATCTCAGGGACCTGCTGCTAAGAAACTGTGTTCATTCTAATATTACTGCATGCAATATTGTCTGAACTCACAGTATTTACATACAGTATTGACACCGGTCGGTCGGCGATGTCTTTTGTTTACTATCTTTTGTGTATTGTGTTTTTTGTATTTTGTGTATTGTCTTGTAACCTTTTGTCTGCACTGTCTTGTCTATCTTGTCTTGCACTGTCTTGTCTGTCTTGTCTGTCTTGTCCTACACTGTGTACACCAGGTTGCACAGATACACTTTATGTAGCTAGGACTAACTTACTAAATCCTAGCCCTTTCTTTGTTTTATGTAGCTCCCTGATCCTGGAGAAACGTTGTCTCATGTCACTGTGTACTGTAACAGCTATATATGGTTGTAATGACAATAAAAGCTTCTTCACTTGACTCTTACCTCCAATTGAGCCCAGAAAATCTCCCTGTCAGTTCCATTAATTTCCTCTAAAGCACTGGTTTTAAAATACTTTGAACCCTGCAGACACACACAGACACACACGCACAGATACACACACACACACACACATTTAATGTGTTTCATTCTACTTTCCATCACACACCAAACACTGCATGTGTTTGCTCACATTGGCTTCCTGAACAGATCTGGAACTTCTTATTCCTTTCCACTGAGCAGCCTGAGGTTCTTGCTCCACCTGAATGAATCCATTTCACATGTTCAGATGTTAAGCACTCAGTCATTAACATTAACACACTGATATCTTTATTGATTTTCTGAGATTTGTTTCTTTACCGGTTCCTGCTGCTGCTGATTATGAAGTTGGCTTTCCTGTCTCTTCTCAAACAGTCTGTAAGAGACGAGAGGAACGAAACATTAACCACATAAACAACCACATTTCATTTCATACATTTCTTTTTGTAACAACCTTACCCGCAGTCCCCCCTCCAGCCCACCAGTGGGAACCCCCTCCTGAATGCTACGACTTCCTGGTCACTGCTATATAAGCACAATCTCATCATTAACTTCTGTCCTGTTTTATGGATTTGTTTTGCTACTGTATTTTCTTGGTTTTGACTTTGTGCCTGTTTTTTCACTTTGCTACTTTCCCTGCATTCTTAACTGTGTTTAACTGTCCATTCTTTAATAAATCTGCATATTAATTCTTCACATTCTGCTTTTGTGTCACACTTTTTCACTCTGGTTATAATTGTAGTAGTGTAGTTTCATGTAGTTTCTCCATGTGTGTTACGTTGAAATGCGGAACTGCATCTGTGACCAGAGAAATGTATCTTGTTTCTAGACTAAATTAGCTTAGCAATGCTAATTATAATCATATGTGATGATCTGATTAATAAGGTGATCTGATTGGTGTGATGATCTGATTAGTCACCTCAGCTGATTGATTTGTTTGGCTCTCTCTCTCTGCCGTCGCTCTCTCTCAACCGTCTCTCTCTCCTCCTGTTCTTTTCTCTCTTTCTCCAATCTCTGTCGTTCCTCCTCTGCTTTCATTCGCTCCTGCTGCCGACGAGCTTGTTCTTCTTTCTAGTTTAGAGATGCAGAGAAAGGTGAGTTAAATCCAATCATACCATCTTGTGCTTCTGTCCTTCTGCAAATCAAGTTTTCAACATTTGTTACATACACAGTCAAATTAATATGTAATAAATAAAAAAAAAATAGAATATTTTATCAGAATGTGCAAAAAACAAGTATACCTAAAATGTCTGGTTGTGTGTGTAGTCACAGTAGCAGTACAAAGTGCAGAGTGATAGTCTATATGTAGGAGTGAGCAGGGACACGCTCAGCTAAGTGAACTCTCTCTATAGGGTTTGTGGTCCTGGGTTTAACATTCTCTTTACAGCACTGAGAATCACTGAGCCAGTGAACGTTATATATCCTCACTTAAGAACCTTTTCAGGATCCCTTAGCAAACCCTAATTTTTTTAGGGTCACAAGGACAAATGCACGCTCTTCTGTATTTCAGTATGCTCTTTTAATGCACCTTTAACACTTCACTTTGGGTGAGTTTGTTCCGTTGTTCTACAATCCTCAACTCAGATTTATGCTCAGATTTATAAATGAGATAAAAGCGATTAATGTCACTCTGGATAAGGGCATCTGCCAAATGTCAGAAATGTAAATGAAGTGATGATTGACTAAGAGCTATACAGTGATGATTGCATGTGAAGTTTTGGATAAACTTTATATCTCTGTAAATATTTGTGCATTATTTGTGCATTAGACATTTCTCTCACCTCCATCTGGGCCCAGAAGGTTTCCCTGTCAGTTTCCTTAATTTCTTGTAACATGTGGGTTTTGCAGTATGCTGAACCCTGCACGTGCCCACATACACACACACACACACACACACACACACACACACACATCCATGTCAGTGTGCAATCTTTTATAAACACCATGATTTTCATGGTCTAAACACACACTGTATATCTCAGCGTGGTGTTTATAAAGGTCTGACATGCAGTGTCTCACCACAGGATGTGAGGCTGCAGTGTTGTTAAATCGATTTGTTTCAGTGTGTACACTGTAATTCACTCCTACAGCCTGAGAGACTTTATTCATGATGAGTTCAGGCTCAACATCGTCTTCTGAATGTGCATTTATCGTCACATGAGCTCCCTGAAATCACACAAATTCACACATTTGTGTCAATAATGTTGACTGTTGATGAAACTCTCCCAGGTTCCACCTATAACCTCTCCCCACTCTCATTGTACAGGTATGCATAGCTTGGTAAAAGCATGCATTAAGAGACTTCAAGACACTTATCAAATCTGCTTCTCTTTGCCCAGTACTCTATAAATCTCTCTCAATTTAGAGAGAATCCTGATTTGTAGACCAGAACTGTGGCTATAATTGTAAGTACGGGTGTGTGCTCATTCCAAGACACTCGTAGACAATCTGCTAATATTGTGCACCCTGTAAATGCACCCAGGAATTTTCATCTGTACTCTTCTACAGCTGTATTGGGTAATGATTTATAATTGCAATTGCACCTGGTCTCGTCCCGTTTTAATTTGGTTAATCTCAAAGTTTCTTTTTGCTTATGTAGTCTCAGGAAGATTTTCCCCATCATTGTCTCCTCTGTCTTGATCATAAAAGATCCTTCATGTTTATGTCTGTAACGATGACAATGCTTACTATTAAAATTAAGGATGCATTGATACTGACACAGTTATCAGGTATCGGCCCAATATCGTGCTTATTTACTTGCCCCAATATCAATTCTGATATGAGGTGATATGCGAAATAAAGATAATGTTCATTGACACATTGACAAGCGATCTGGACATATTACTGTATATATTTGATCAAAGAAAAGCACTGACGCAGACTACAAGCTGTATTCTATGAAAACACAGCATCTTTCTATGCACTAATGTAAGTAACCTGACAAAATATTTAATATATTAAACTGAAAGTACAAGGAGTTCATTACTAGCAGCACCAGCTACAGGAGAAAAATGTCTACAGATGACACAGTATGATTGAAACTAACATCTGTTGCCCAACGTGTTCTTCTGGATCAGCTGCTATAATTCGTTGACAAGCAGGAATTCATTCAATGAATACAAAAATGTACTTTACTTACAGCTGTATAGAAAAGTATTTCTGAAGTGAAACAAATACCCCCTCTTCTTCAATGCAGAAATGATCCATCCAAGCAAACACATTTTATTTAAAATCAACTTGCTAACAATATAAAGAATGAGTCTAGTAACCCAAGTACACGAAAGTGCATCATTGCTACTATATAAAAAAGGAAAATAAAATGCCACACCAGCACATCACTTACAGACCACATCAATTCCATTTCAACTTATATACAGTACACTTTGAATGCTAAAATAGCTTCTTCTATTAATTCATAAAAATTAAACAGTTAATATCTTTCTCAGAACAAAAGAAGTTAATGTACCAACTCATACAACGAGTACAACATACAACGAGTACATACTCGGTGTACAACGAGTTCTACTGTGAACTTTTCTTATCCTTGTAAATATCTGAATATTCCAAATGTTCTGCAAAATACTTGTAAAATAAATTTACTGATTCACAGTAGATAAATGAAACACACACAACACACGCACACACACACACGCACACACACACACGCACACACACACATCATGTGATAATTGTCTCCATATTATTAAATGATAAACTCACCCTTAAAAAACTGGCCATGGTGTATAAATGATTAGAGCACACGCCTCTTCTCACACCTGTCACTCCTTCACCAGTCTAAACACACACACACACACACACACACACACAGGATTAATTTCTTGCTATCTACTGCAAACAGTAATTGAAAGGCCTTTATATATATATATATACATATATATATATATATATATATATATATATATATATATATACTTTAGCTCTTTACTGTCTCTAATTAACACCATTCATCTGTGTTAACTCACCCAATTAATGAGAATGAATTTTGTCACTCCAGAATTCGGATCAGTCACTCTGCAGAATGCATACATCACTTTACCTGCATTGAGCTCCTGTACCATCTCATACAAACCTCCACCTGAGCACAGTAAGGAACACAATGAACCCAAACCACCACCTCAACACAGAGGGAAACGTGATAAAACCACACACACGCACACACACACACACACACACACACACACACACACACACACACCTCCTTTTGATGCTACTTGGATGTCATAGCTATTTCCTTCATATGTGAATAGCACCCTGAAAAGAGAGATTTAAAAAGAAAAGTTTTGTCACACTTTGTCCATTGTAATTGTGTCATGTTGTGGTAGTCTGTGTTATTGTGTGGTAAAACAGCTGTGTGTACATATGTGAGTAACCTCGTGTGTACAACTTGTGCTAAGTGTAATGTGCATCTTACCAGTTAGTGCCAGTTTTACCGTCCACAACTTCTGTATAAGCATCTGAGAGAGCAGTGCCATGTTTACTCAGATTCACTGCCATCATCAAAAAAGTCTTAATCTAAAAACATATCATAAAGTACAGATATGAACACAATTAACATCGCTGTGTTAAAATGTAATGCGCACACACACACACATGCTAACACACACACTAAAGCCGTACCTCTGTTCAAAATCATGCTAAACCAGTTTGGGAACATTTAGAGCAGCACAGTAACAACCCAAATCTCTCTCTCTTTCTGACACACACAAGTAGTGTGTGTAGTGAAGCTTTTAGAATATTACTCAAGTAAAAGTCTTAAAGTATCTGATATTTACTGTACTTCAGTATCAAAAGTCATTTTCTGATATTTAATGTACTGTATAATGTAAAAGTATTTGAAGTAAAAGTAAAAAGTAAAATTTCAGTGATTTTCGGTAGACATGAGGCACTTCATCTGGTAGGAAGAATCTTTCATTCCAATGTACAGAAACATTTCTTGCAAATACGGCCACGGGTGTATAACGTTATCTTCTTCACCCTGTTCACCACTACAGTCGGGGTGGTCGTCTACTACGGGGCGGCCGACCCGCGGCTCTTTGCCCGGTTTCATGCGGCTCTTACGTTCATATCGAAGTTTGTATTTGTGTCTTTTTATTGTGCGTGTTCGTGTCGCTTGAGTTCAATACAGTATTTTCGTGAAACCTTCATGTGAGTGGGATGAAAATACCTCAAAGTTTCCCAGTACGAGCAAAATCATTTGAGTAAACAATTTGTGTCAAGTTCGCTCTCAAAGTGGCAGGAAAAAAAGGTGATGATCATGTGTGCCCCCTGGAGTGTTCTGGTGAACTGCAATGTTTGGATGCACTTGGCTCCACACTCTCACACATTCACTCAGTTTATTGATGCTGGAGTTTTGTCCCAGGAAGCCCTCAGGTCTATGTCACCTCCTTTTAGTTATGCTAGTGTAGAGGGCTAAGAAATAAAGGTGAAATGTGCATACACATAAAGAAAAGTAGACACCCCACAAAAAATAAAATGGTAGAGAAAAACAGTTTTTAACATATACCTGATGTTGTTCTGGGTATTATGGACTCATTAATATACTGTTGGATGTATCTTTAATTGGTCATTATCCTTGCCTCCTGTAGAGTAAACGTGTCTCTGTTATTTCTCTGCAGGTGAGCAAAAAATATGGTTTGTCAATCACTTAAAATGACATTAAATGAGTCATGATGTTGATGTTATGCATGATAGTGCCGAGAAATGCAATTACTTTGGTTTAAAAAAAGTTATGTTAGTTTTGTTAAATTCATGATTAAATTGTTAAATCCATGAACCTATGTGCAAAGAAATAGCAAAAGATAAGCTAAAATGGACACAAAAGGAGTTCGTAAATGTGTTTAAAGAGTTTTATAAACTCTAAATAATTATATGTGAGTTTAATGTGTATTTGGGTCAGAGCCAAAATGGCGGCGTGTGTGTTTAAGTTAGAGCCAAAATGGCGGCAACCATGTGACAAATAACGTGAAACAAAATGGCGTGTTTAAAGCCTGTTTAATGAAAAGAGGTAATAGGCACTTATGCTTTGTTCATGACTATGAGAACTGTGAATATGTAAGTAAATGGAAACAGTTGTGATTTAAATTCTAATTTATAATTTGAATGTGGTGATGAATATCATATGATGTGATTATTTACATTTATTTAGAACACATGATGCAGTATATCGTTCACATTGATGTGCTATTGAGTCACTGGTACAAATATGGACTTTATTTGAAAAGAGAGACTTTATTTGAACATATGGACTTTTGAATACATAGTTGATTAGAAATGTATTTTCCTGTTGTGTTACTACTTTCTTTTTCTGAAACTGAA
Organism: Tachysurus vachellii; assembly: GCF_030014155.1. NCBI lineage: Eukaryota > Metazoa > Chordata > Actinopteri > Siluriformes > Bagridae > Tachysurus > Tachysurus vachellii. The sequence continues at coordinate 21,981,922 of NC_083479.1, forward strand.
TCGTTGTAATTCTTGTTGACCTTATCTGAGAGAAAGGAGAAAGAAAGGTCAGAGTTCATTAAACATTGCAAGAGCTCGCAGCATAAATGTGTCTCTGTTATTTCTCTGCAGTGTTTTACATTCAACTTGCCCCTCTGGGTTTCTCTGGCCTAGAGCGGGTAACACTAGCATAAGTCATAGCTAGTCTCACCCTGCTTGCACTCTGCACACAATTTACATGATCATAAGCATACGCAGACTCTATCACCTCAACAGATGTGTACTCTGAGCACTGAGCAGAGTAGATGCTCATAAGTCAGCTGGTCCTGATGGCATATTTATTTATTTATTTATTTCAGGGACAATGCATATTAATAAACATTTCTGTTTCTATTTCTGAGTTAGCCAGATGGCTATTTTTCACCTGTAGTCCCTAGACAGATGGTAAGTCACCCTAAAAAAAGATAAAAGTAGATAAAAGTACACATTGAAATAACAATAAAGCTACAGTTCATTTAATAAAAGTACTAAGTATTAAACTCTGATGTACATTAGAAACACATTAGAAACACAACACACCAGCAATCAAACAAACATCAGACAAATACATGAACACATACACACAATAAACAAGAAACCATCAAGGGGCAACAAGAGCAGATGTTGACAGTTAAGCTAATGTTGACAGCTCTGGTTAATAATGAACCATTTCTTTAACTGGATCTTAAATGTACTATATACGTCTTCAGGTTCCACTGAGTAGCAGCTCGAACAGTAAAAGCAGTTTGACCAAATACACTTTTCCTAAAGGGAATGATGCAATCTGCCCTCACTGCACCTCTGGGTCTACGATGATCAGCTGTTCGGATGTTAACAAACTGATGGAGGGGAGGGGATGATAAACCATGAATAATTTTATAAACAAGACAGATTTGAGAATTTTACCATGTTTTCCCAGCTGAGTAATCTATATTTTTGTAATATTGGACAATAATGAGAAATGTTTGATTTCTTATCCAGAATTTTTACAGTTTGTTTGTAAAGTGATTGAAGTGGTTTCAGAGTTGTAACACTAGCCTGTGACCAAACGGGCAAACAGTAAGAGATATGTGAAAAAATCATAGAGTGCATGTACATTTTTGCTGCCTGTGTAGACATTTGATGGTAAATGTGTCTAAAGTTACTGAGGTTGAATTTGATTATATTACAGACCTTTTTTTACATGCGAATTAAAAGACAACTTTGAATCAATTAAATGGGATCAAGGCCTGTGCTGAACAACTGGCACAAGACTTTTTCAACCTGTCACTGGCCCAGACCACTGTTGCCACCTGTCTGAAGACTACAACCATCATACCAGTGCCCAAGCATACAACTGCAGAGTGTCTGAATGATATGTGCCTGGTGACACTCACCCCCATTCTTATGAAGTGCATTGAGCAACTGGTTCTAAGAAATCTCTCAGAAAGCCTTCAACTTGCACTGGATAACCAGTTTGGTTACCGATCAATGGAGAACATTTCTACTGCTCTCTATCCTGCTCTCACTCACCTGGACAATAACAATTCATACATTAGGATGTTGTTTATTGATTTCAGATCTGCATTTAACATAGTCTTCCCCATTAAACTGATCACTAAGCTCAGAGACCTAGGTATCTGCCTGTTTATGTGCAGATGGATTATGGACTTCCTAACTAATTGACCACAGTCTGTTAGGTTGGGTAATCACATGTCCTAAACCCTCATCCTGAACACCAGTTCCCCCACAAGGTTCCGCTCTGAGCCCACTGTTCCACTCCCTGTTCACCAATGATTGCGTTCCTCTGCATAACTCCATCTTCATAAAGTATTCAGATGATACCACTGTGGTCGTCAGATCAGCGACAACGAAGAATCAGCATACAGGGAGGAGATCCAAATCCTGTCAACATTGTGTTCTGTTAACAATCTCACCCTCAATGCCACAAAGATGATAGAGCTCCTTATAGACGCCTGGAAAACTAATAGCAGACTACACTCCCCTATCTACATCAACTGGAATGAAGTAGAGCATGTCTTCAGCTTTCAAATTTTGGAGAATATGTTTTGGCATCATACAAGTTCTACTCTAGTTAGGAAAGCACAACAGTGTCTTTACTTCCCGAAAAGACTCAAAAAAGTTAATCAATTTCACCAAGAGATCCTGACCAACTTTTACCACTGCATCATAGAGAGCATCCTGACAAACTCAGTGACAGTGTGGATCAGCAACTCCACAGTGCGTGAAAAGAAATCACTGCAAAAGGTGATAAACACAGCCCAATGCATCACTGGCACACAACTTCCTAGTTTACCTCCATATATGTATATTATCTGTATATACACTGTAGATTTCTTCATTACTCTTGTACATACAATGTACATAACGCTTTTGCACAATATATAATTATAAATCTTTAGACATAATGGACAACTGGCACATATTTCACATGCGGTACTTATTGTTGTACATATACTGACATATTCATCTGCACTTGTTCATTTTCCCATTTTTCCTCTACTATTTAGATGATAAACAGCATTTTGTACCTGTACTATGCAATGACAATAAAGTTGTTGTATCTATCTATGTGCCATCATAGAGGAGTTATGTTGATGAGGTTCCAGGTTCTGCCTCATGCTACAAGTAGTGACAAGGACCCTAACAAAACAAAACTAGAGACAAATAAGCCAGGAAGGATATGGAGATAGCAATAGTCTGTGGCCTCCACCTGGAGAACCATTCCCTGTTGTTTTGCTGTTGCTATCCTGCATCCAGTCACTTTACAACAAAAGAAACTGATCCACAGTCACTTATAGACTGAATAGTCTGATATCCCTAATATTTAACTTACTTTGTGTTATTCTTTCTAGTGTACTTTCTCACAGACTTTCTTCTGTCACAATCTGTCACTCTGGAACAGATGCAAAACATAAAACTCTGTGGTAACTTCACAAATTTAGCATGATTTGCTTGCTAAATGTCTTTAATTAAATATATTATTAGTTTGTGGTGAGACTTGCTCATTTATCTAAAATGGTCGATGGCTGACAGTTTATTTATTTTGTTTGTAAATTGCTATGATCATTTGCTTTCCCATGAGAACTTCTAAACCCATACTGTTAACCCAGAAAGCACATAACCTAAATATAAAAAGTATTTCAGATTTTGTTACCCTATGAAGGTATACTGCTTTTCTTTTCAAAACCTGGACATGAAAAAGTATGCATTGATGTAAATATACAAAATGCACAATAAACCTCATAGACTATACACACAATTACCAAAAAAACAAGAATTAACTGTGAAATATTAGGAGAACGTAAATGAACAATATTTATCTACATGAACAGTAGTGACTACTTTATGGAGAATGTTACACTCACTAAGGCTCACTGAGGTGGGAGCAAGTCAAATGATGAACCAAAAAATCTGTAAGTATTATAAGATTTGACCGTGTATAGTTCACAGAGATAAAACCTTGACTTTATTAAAAGGGCATGACTTGTCTGAGAGAAGCACCCACCTTATTTTAAGCATGAGCATGGAACAGCCCTATTGTGGTCCAACATACAAATTAAAGGTTGCCTAAATTAGATGCAATTTTTTTTCGCCCAGTTGGCTATAAATATCTGACAAGCTAACAGAAAAGAAAGCTGGTTAAGACTGGCAACATCTCACACTTACAGATAACTCTCTGCTGTAGAGGAAACTTTTAAACAAGGTAAGAACATTAAAGATTTTATTACAAACAGTATAGCTGCTACTATTGTAATTACTATTAGTTATTTATTATTAGTTAATTAGTTAAATTCTTTTAAAATTTGGCTCTGTTACCCCAGCAATATGAATCTGAATTTAGTTGGGTTTTGCTATGTTGGTATGTTCACAGTGAGAAAATGTCACCATCTTGGTAAAAGTTGAAATTCCGCATTTTTATTATATACTGTAAATTTCTTGACAGTTATGGAGTCCAACACAATTGTGATGGCAGCGCTGGGAAGAGCTCTGCATCCTGGCACGCTGTATGACTGCCGCAGGGATTCCATAATTCCAGGTAAACGTCGCACATAATTCAACTGGTAAAGTCAGTGCATCAATTCTGTATTAAAACTGCTACTTGGACAGTTCGATTTTAATGTTAAAGTTTGTTTTGTTGCAATGTATGTCTCAGTTGTTTACCTATTTGACCCTAATGGATACACACAGAATACTTGGAAAGCCATTCAAGGACCATAATTATATTCTTTACATGTAAAAGTAACTTTCTTTTCATTCTAAAAAGTTTAATACTTTTATCAGATTTGAACAATGAGCTTGTTTTTGTTAGGAGCAAATTTAAAGCAAGATGCAAATAATGCCACAACTTAAGTAAAGCTGGCAGCTTCAGAGGTTTCAATAATCTGAACAAATCTCTGTATTGGAACAGAAGTATCATTTGCAGTCTCTCACTCATTTCAGGTATCTCTCTATGGGATAAGGAAACAATAAAAAAGGGTTTGGATTCATATCGTCAGCCCAAGACCGAGCTGAATTTCTCTGCATCTGACTCTCTCAATGAGAAAGCCAAACTCCTAGATGTGAGCGCCTCCCTTAAAGCTAGCTTCCTGGGTGGTTTAGTGGAAGTTGGAGGCTCAGCCAAGTATATGCGTGATAACAAATCTTCAGCACGTCAGAGCCGGGCTTCTCTGCAGTACAGCCAAACAACAAGATATGAATCACTTACTATGGATCAAATAGGAAATATCACCTATCCTAAAGTGTTTGAGGAAGGAACTGCCACACATGTTGTTACTGCTGTACTGTATGGAGCTCAGGCTTTCATGGTGTTTGATCTAACAACCAATGAAAATGAGGACAAAGAAGAGATCGAGGGAAACTTAAATGTAATGATCGAGAAAATTCCTTCACTTTCCGTTGCAGGACAAGGAGCTCTAGCCATGAGTGAATCAGAAAAGAAACTAGCTAACAGTATTAATTGTACATTTTATGGTGACTATGAACTTGAGCAGAATCCCACTACTTATATGGAGGCCCTCCAGCTGTACAGAAAACTTCCATCTCTTCTGAGGGAGAGGGAGAATGATGCAGTACCAATGAAGGTGTGGCTTTATCCCCTTTCACGACTGGGTGAAAAAGCAGCTACCCTTGAGAGAGAAATTCACAAGAAGCTGATCACTGAAGCAGAAACTTTACTGGAGGACCTGAGAAATGCAGAGACTCAATGCAATGATCTAATTACAAACACGACTATAAACGATTTCCAGGATGTGAGACAAAGGCTGAAGATGTTTCAGGATTTTATAGGAAGCTACAAGATGATGTTTCTAAAGGCTCTGTCTAGGCTCATTCCTGCTATTCGTGGTGGAACGGAGCAGGAGAAGGCCATAACAGAAATCATAGACATCCATCAGAAGTCTCCGTTTAGAGCTGAGAAGCTGAATGAGAGGCTTGAGTACAGTCATGCAGAAGTAAATCTGATGAATCTCTATACCCAACAACTGAGTGGTGTCCCTGTTGTAAAATACTCAGCCCTGAGGAACATTCTGTTTAATCCCACTGTTGATAGTGTGGTGTGCTTCTGCTTCACTTCTCTGATGGATGAAGACCCATATCTGTCAATTCTAACAAAATTTCTGAAAGTGGATGAGTTTGAAAAACTTTCAGTACCTCTAGATTCAGCTGATCAAGACATCAAGGTCTGGTTCCACAAACCTGAAGTAATTGAGAAAATAAAAGATAAGCTATATCTCTTCAAAGGTTTTTTCCAAGCTAATAAAGACAATACACAAATGAGGTTTATCATTGTGTCAGTCTCCGATCCCTCCAATCCTGGAATCTCTATCCGTCTTTATAAAAAAGGGAAAATGGTAGACAGTGCATTTCAACCTGTGTCCAAACCACCTGCACCTCAGGTGGACATTCAGGACAGAAATATAATCCTGAAGCTGCAGAAGTCCCCAACTGGATCAACAGAGCGGTTCAGAGTGGAATACCGGATAATAAATGCCACTGATTCTGAAGCTGATGTGGAAAAATGGGAAGTGAAAGACACTCCAGATGCTCAGGAGAACTTCACACTGACTGGATTTCAGCTAACAAAGCAATACAGGATTCAGTACAGAGCGATTAGTGAAGTTGGAATGAGTGAAGCCAGCGACTCTGTCCTTGTCTCTGTTCATGGAAAATATAAACTATCTTTGAGTCAGCCATGGGTCAGTTAACTTTTTATATTTCTACTGATTTCTTTCATGTATGCAATATTATTAATTCTTTATATTCTCAGCCTAAATGTAGTACAGTTGTCTATTTATTTATCTGTCACTTTAAATTCAGTATGTAGCTGCAAACTCTGATGTAATCTTCTTAATTATTTTTATGCAGGTTTTTACAATAATATTTTGTTCAACAACCCACGCAAAAGAAACTCACATATTTTATTGGCATTTGTATCCCAATTGACCCAGATTAAACCAACCCAGATTTTCAATACATATCCTGACATTCAGCCATAAAATTAAAGCCACCACGAGACCCCTGAAGGAGTACTATGGTGTGTACCATTTAAGTTCAGATTTTCTGGTGGTCTGTTTAAGGTGTATGTGTGCACTACTTGCTTACTGAAATACTACCAATTTAGTTCTATGCCAGGCGTATGTGTAATTGTTATACCAGGGTGGTAGTTTTAAATGTATTATTATTTTTCATTTAAGTTGAGCTACATTATCTAGAGTCTTGTGGCACATTGCCCCCAAGCATTCAGTTACTTGATCAAAGTATGTGTATAAGGTATTAGACAGTGACCTAATCGTGATTGATAACTCTCGTAGACTATCGATAAACCACTCTGCAGTAGCAGATATAGATGTAAGTTTGACATGGTTGAGTAACCAAAGTGCACATTATATGATAATGGTCTGAGATAGCTTTAGACTACAGAAATGTGTCTATATTTTCTATATTTCATGTTAGATATAAATGAAGATTGTGACCTACATTATTACGGTCTGATTAACCCTTGCTAAATCTAAAATGGACACAACCTTTGTTCTCAGAAGGTCATCTGGATTATGTGTCAAAGTAATTCAATTCATTTCATTTGTATAGTGCTCTTTACAATTCACATTGTCTCAGCTTTGCAAAAGTAAATAAACAGAATAAATAATACATAAATACATTTAAAGTAAAAAAATTATGTTACTAATTATCTTTAACATTCATTCCTAATGAGCAAGCCGAAGGAGAGGAAAAACTCCCTGGGATGATATGAGGACGGTTCCACATTTGGGTGACACTGGACAGTGTTAATGCCAACATAAATAATGTAAATGTAAATAATGTCCTTCATACAACTTTTTGTAGTTGTGCAAATTCTGAGTTCACCACAGACCTAAAACTAATTTCTTCCTGCCAAAGTCTTCAAAGGAATTGGCTGATGCATCAGTGCTCATAGCAGGCGTGACGGACCCCGAGCGGCCCTATCTCACAAGACCTGCTGTTTTGTAGATGCTCTGAGCAGGTCATCAATACATCACAATCTGGCACTGGTCAGAGCCATTTAGATCCTTAAGCTTGGTCATTATTCATGCTTCCATCACATCACTTACTGCTTAAATACTGCTTACAATGTTATTCACCACACCTGTCAGTGGTTTCAATGTTATGGCTGATCAGAGGCTGATTTACCATGTGCCCACACTCACTGGTCATTTAATTCTTCCACACAGGTTAATTTGCTGATGTACAAGTACTGACTGTAGCCTGTATCTGTTTGACTCCCAATTTTGTTCTTTACAGGACTGGTTAGCTTATTCTTTGGTCAGTGAAATGAGAATGAAAGTAATGAGCAGCTTGGACAAGTTACGATGGCGTCCTTCAACCATTAAGCCAGTGGTTAAAAATCTATTCAATAACCTTGTGAGTAACTTTCACCTTAAGGCTTAAAAATGCAGTAAACTCCATCATTTTAATATTGGTGCTGTTATAGCAACAGCTGTACAAAGCAATAATTCTACAATTATGGAGTACAGCAGAAGCATTCATACTTGTTCTAACATGGGCGCCAACATGATATTCAATCATTATTAATTAGCTGTGTTTAACATACATGCGACAGAGGGTTTGGCTATCCAGTAGCTAGAAGTTGATTGCTAACCAAATTGTCAGGAAAAGTCAAGATTATCAAGGCAGTCAAGTAATTAAGCAGAAGAGGAATCAAAACGTTTCAAACCCTCACAGAGTGTGTAGTAATGGGAATTTTGTAGAGACTGATTGTGATTGTAATTTGTTGATTTGTGAATTAGAGTCAGTGGGTTATTATTAAGGAAACAGTAAATGGATTTATGTAATTAATTTATATTGGAAGTCATATGCACTTTCTCTCCACAGAAAATTCCTTTTGAGGCTAAAATCTCAGAATTTGTGAGAAAAGGAACAGCTTTTCACTTCCAAGGGGATGTTCCTGCAGATTCAGAAAAGTATGTACTGTTTACATGAACCACTTTTAATCACAATAAAACATCAAGTGTTCTACAGTGTAAAATTTGGAATCCAAAGCGTAAATACAGATTCTTAATATTAATGAGCCCAGCTCCTTTTTATAAAGCCAATTTTTCTCTTGCACACAGATTTAATTTTACGTTCAAAACTGGGAAAGGGGAAGATGATGACATTGCTTTGTACATGGATGTTTATCCTGGCATGGCTTCAAACCTGAAAGTTTACTGTGATGAAAAATGGGACAAATTCAGATGGGTTATCGGATGTCCCATGTTCAAAGGATCAGCATTTGATATCTTCATTGTCATTGCAAATGAAAACTATGTGGTATAGCATAAAACACAATAAATAGATTTAAAAAAACATTTGTAGCAATTATGTTCAGTTAACAAATGATTCATGTTTGCTTTTCAGCTTTATGTCAATGGCTGGAGATATTGCTTATATAAACACCACATACCGATAGAGAGGCTGACTACACTAACCATTGATGGAGATGTCGCTGTAAACAGCCTTGGTATTGTTAATGTAAGCCAGTTTTAAAGAACTTCACCTATTTTGTTTATTTATTTATTTTTCAAATAATGAATACCAAATTGTTCAAAACAGTGAAGAACAAAATGGTGAAATTGAAAAGTGAGCAGGGTTTGGGCTGATCAGGAATTTAAACACCTACAATTAAGTTGGGATCTTTTGTGTATAATTCCAATTCATACGCATTCTTCTTTTCTGATAAGAACTGGAACACATCTGCATTTGGTGACGAAGGCTCTGTTGCTTCACATTGGGAACTTTCAAAAAACCTGTCAGATGGAGCACAACCAATCTGCACACGTGTGAGTAAGAAAGCTTGAAAATAAAATAAAAATAACTGCTATCTAAAGAATTATTGATACATTTATCTACTTAATAATTGAAACTTATAAATTCTTTTTAATCAATAATGTAACAATTATTAAATTATTTGCCATGTCCTAAATAAACAATGTTTATGACCTTAACAGAACAATCCCTATTTGCGCCAAATTCCTGGAGGACTGGCATACGGTCTGACTTTTTTCTTCCAAGGTTTGGTTCCATTATATTCCAGCGGGTAAGTTTTAATAAGCATCCTGGAGAATGAGCTTCCACGGTTTAAACCGTCCACAGGTTTTCTGGAAACTTTGCATTTTATATTCACTTGTTTTTGCAGGCTTTGCATCTCAACAGAATTCATTGATTTTTTTTTTTGTGCTTTTTATGAAAAAGATCAGGGCTCTCTGGGGGCCAAACCATTACTTCTAGGACACTTTGTTTTTCTCTATGCTGAAGATAGTTCTTAATGACATTGGCTATATGTTTGTGGGTTGTCGGTCTGCTGCAGACTAAATTTACGGCACCTCCCTGTAGGTACTGCATGATGGACAAGTATCTGTCTGTATTTCTTAGCGTTGAGGACACTATTATTCCAGACCAGATCTCCAACTCCATTTGCAGAAATGCAGCCCCAAACTTGCAAGGAACCTCCACCATGCTCTTATTATTGTACTGCTATTTATTCACCAGACTCTTATTTATTGTACTGCTCTCCAGCCCTTCAGGGAACAATCTGCATACTGCCTACATTGAGTTTCCTTGGCTCACTGCATTTATGCTTCTAAACGTTGCTCGATTCCTTGTGCTTCTTCAAAAGAGCACATGTTGAAACTCCAGTCTGCTTTGAAATCTTTCCTGTGAGACCTTACTGATGAAGTAAAACTAGCTTGTGTCTTGTTCCTGTGCTCAGTCTTGTCATGGTGTCAATAATAAACCAAAAAAAAAAATAATAATAAACCATTCTTACTTCATGGCATTTTTCAGCACACGTCTAAAACTAAATACTGTGTGTATGATTACACAAAAAAAAATTATATATAGACAAATATAGTTTTGTTGGCAAAATGTATTTTTATTAATTTTATATTGGAATTTATCTGGAATTTTTATTTCTGACTGAGTAAATCATGCATCATAAAAAGAAACACCTAAGGCAACAGTTATCACAATAATGGATTTTAATTTTATCCCTATGCTTTTTGTCTCGTTTAGATTTCAAATAAATTTCAAGACTGGGCCAAATGATGGTGATGACATTGCTTTCCATTTCAAGACTGACCTACAGAATGTGGTCTGTGACAGTTACAAGAAAGGAACTTGGGAATCTGAAGAATCAAAGGAAGATGAAGTATTTGCTAAAGAAGAAGGCTTTGATATCATCATAACAATTGACCCAGAAGAATATTTGGTGAGATGATTAAATAAGATAAATGAAAGGATAATTACTTGTAAATGAACCAAATGAGACTATTAAATAGTTATATACATCTGTTCAGGTTATTGTGAATGGGCGTAATTTCTGCGCATTTGACCACCGTATATCAGCGTACAAAGTGTCTACACTTGAAATAAGAGGAGACGTCCTGCTGAACACTTGTGCCATGATTTATGTAAGTCATTGTCATGTTATAAAAAGAAAGACAAAATGATAAAAATTATCATTGGTTATGTAAAATAATAATAATAATAATAATAATAATATTGTTAGGGGGGCACGGTGGCTTAGTGGTTAGCACGTTCGCCTCACACCTCCAGGGTCGGGGTTCGATTCCTGCCTCCACCTTGTGTGTGTGGAGTCTGCATGTTCTCCCCGTGCCTCGGGGGTTTCCTCTGGGTACTCCGGTTTCCTCCCCCGGTCCAAAGACATGCATGGTAGGTTGATTGGCATCTCTGGAAAAATTGTCCGTAGTGTGTGATTGCGTGAGTGAATGAGTGTGTGTGTGTGCCCTGCGATGGGTTGGCACTCCGTCCAGGGTGTATCCTGCCTTGATGCCCGATGACGCCTGAGATAGGCACAGGCTCCCCGTGACCCGAGGTAGTTCGGATAAGCGGTAGAAGATGAATGGAATGAATGGAATAATATTGTTAGTAATTATTATCATCAACAACAACAACAACAATAATAATAATAGCTATATTTTTTTGGACCAAATTCTAACCGGTAGCCAAAAAGGTGAACATTTTGAACTGGCATTCCTTTTTTGTTTCACTCCAGATATTAAGGTTTGTTTTAGAATATATGAGAATTAGGGCAAAACTAATAAGTAAAGAAAGAAAAGTTAATATTATATATACTGTCCTCACTTCTCCAAGTCTTAAACCAAACTATACATTGTTTAAGCAGTCAATTGTATGGCATACATCTGAGCAACAAGAGACACCTGTAGGTCACATGTTCCAATATTTTGATTGTTTGAAAAATGGGTGATTTGATATTATAATTATTATTTTTTTTATAACAGGTGGACAAATTAAATATGACATGTGACCTCTCTGCCCATGTTTGAATGTCTGAGGACACATTCATCTCCATGAGCCGTGTTCAGATCTTCAAGACCATTTTCCTTTTTGGGCTTAAATATTGTAATATTGCCAATGATAATCAAAATTTCTCCTTTTCAAATCAATTACGTTGTTTTCCCCTAAAACATTACTCAGAGCTTCTCTTTATAGTTTATAATTGGTGGATATTAATGTTATATAAATACTTTTCTTTCATTTGATTTTAACTGATGGTAACACACTGATGGTAGAGGGGATTTGCATTATAGTATCATTAAGATGTTTCTGTAGCAGGAAATAAAGTAGAAGACAGAAAAACAGAAATAAACTAATCATGTGGTAGAAGTATCAGGGTAGAAACTTTGATAGTCTTTGCTGTTTGCATCATAATATTCAGAGCTCTGCAGTGGTGTAATATCTTTCAAATGGGTTGCTTTTTTTTCTTTAAAAATAAAATACATTTTGTGACCAAAGGTTAAACATTTTTCAATTATTTGCTGACTCCAAAAATATCTTGTCTGACTTTAACAAAAAGTGATGTAGGATTTTTTTTTTAAACTATAAAAACTTTGTTATTGGGTTTCTTTATTATTGCATAATATGGGATTATTTTACAAATGTTCAATCTTAACAATTACTTAACAGTAACTTCATTATCTCACCTTTAAGATATGTTTTTTTTATTGATTTTCCCATAAAACTAACCATAACCAATAACCAAATAACAAAAAGTGTATCACCAAAAGGAAAATAAATTACAAAAACCTTCCAAATATGTTAATCAAAACAGCAGCAATTAAAATAAAACAAAACAGAACAAAAATGTCACACTCAAAACCTTATTAAACCCATCCTCTTATTTCTTAAGGAAATCAATTAAAGGTGCCCACATCTCTTCAAATTGCTGTACTTTACCCCTTATAATGTACGTTAACTTCTCTGAAGTAACACACAGTGCCATTCTCCTTGATCCAAGAGTATGCAGAAGATATTTCAGTCTCTTTCCAGCTCAAAGCAATCATCCTCCTGGCCTGCAGAAGGCCAAAGTCGATAAGAGTCCTCTGATTGTTATTGATAGAAAGATGATCTGAGTATATCCCCAGAATACAAAGTTTTGCAATGCACGGTATTTGAGTTATGATGATGGTTGTCAGTACCCTAATTAACATTTTCCAAAAATTTACCAATTTAGGGCACTCCCATACACAATGAATTAAAGTTCCCTTCTCAATTAAACATTTCACACGTGTCTGGAATGTCCGTGGACCATTTGTCAAGCATTTCAGGGGTTATATATGTCCTCATCAACCATTTATGTTGCAATAACTTCATTCTTGTATTAATCGTTTGTATTTGAGCTTTTAAGCATGCTTGTGACCACTCAGTTTCCTCGATATCCTCTTTAATATCCAAACTCCACGCCCTCATTTCGTGCTTCCCATGTCCATATTTAACCATAATATTCTCCAGACAGGACAGCGGCGGTTCCCGAAGGGCATCAGAATGCTTTGATGAAATAAAATGTTTCAATTGTAAGTACTTAAAAAAATGTTTTTGAGGTATTGAATATTTCAGACTCAGGTCATTAAATGTTAACAGAATGCCTTTGTCATATAAATCTCCAATTTTTTGCACACCTCTACCAGCCTAAACCTTAAAACCACCGTCTGCCCTGCCCGGAATGAACTGTGCATTACTCCAAATAGGAGAGAACTGAGATATAGAAGGTGTATCACCAATATGTTTGTGAGCTTTGGACCATATATCAATGGTAAACTTTAGGAAAGGATTTGTTGTTTGTTTTTTTAAAGTCTTTGGATCTGATGAATAGAAGTATAATCTTAATTGGAGCTTAGATATTGTTTGTTCAATAGAAACCCAGGATGGAGGAGATTGTGTGAGGAAGTAAAACATAGCACATCGAAGCTGAGCGGCCCAGTAGTATCACTGTAAACTCAGTATCTGTAAACCACCCCTGTCATATGGAAGATACAATAGTCTAAGCCTAAGTCTAGGTTTTCTATTATTCTAGTTAAACCTACAAAGAATCTTGTTCATTCCCCTAAAAAAATTATGTGGCAGTGGGAGTGACTGAAACAGGTATAAAAATTTCGTCAGATTTACCATCTTAATCAAATTAATTCGGCCAATCATTGATATGGGCATTGTTGTCCATTTTTCAATTGATTCGCGTACTTCACCCATTGACGGATCATAATTTGCTTTAACAATTTTATTAATTTGGGGGGTAATCTTAACTCCAAGAATGTAAATCCTTCCCTTGCATTAAAAAATGGCGATCTTATGACTGGATTACTCCTTTCCTCCTGGTTTAGGAAGAGTATGGAAGATTTTGTGTCATTAATATTATATCCAGAAAACTTACCAAACCTATTAAATAATTGTAATATTGCTGGTATGCTAGTTGATAATTTGGACAAGAAAAGTATCACATCATCTGCATATAGCGATATTCTATGTTCTTGGTCTCCAATAGTAATTCCTGACAGATTTTGCTTCATTTCGAATAGATATGGCTAGTGGCTCAGTGGCCAGAACAAACAATAATGGGGACAGAGGGCAGCCCTGACAGATTGATCTTTCTAGGATTATTTGACTTGATAAATTGTTATTAGTCCTTACACATGCCACAGGTTCAGTGTATAGTAACTGTATCCATTTTAAAAACTTTTCCCCAATTCCATATCTCGGCAATACATTGAACAAATAGGATTCTATCAAATGCCTGTCTTGCATCTAAAGACAATAGTGCATTGTCTCTGGCATTATTATTATTACAGTGAATTATATTAAGGACTCGTCTAATGTTATGAAAGCCCTGACGGCTCTTTACAAATCCATTCTGATCATTATGCACTAAAAAGGGACATATGGATCTAGTCTTTTAGCAAGAACCTTACATAATATTTTGTGTCCACTCCCATAAGACATAAGGCCTGTATGATGAGCAATCAGTAGGTGCTTTACCAGGTTTTAAAATAAGTTATTGTAGCAAGTCTTAAAGTTGGAGGTAGGTTACCAATATCAAATGATTCATTAAACATATTCAAAAGTGGAGTTAACAACTGCTTCTGAAAAGTTTTGTAAAATTCTATAGGCAAGCTGTCCGGCCCAGGAACTTTACCTGAATTTATGCCTTTTATGGCTTGCAATATTTCTTGTTCAGTTATATCAATATCCAATTCCATCGTGGCCTCCTCAGTGAGTACTTGAAATTGAAGATGGTCAAGAAAAGCATCTCGATCAACAAAGTCGGCAGAAGTTTCTGATCTATACAATGATTGATAAAAGTCTTTGAATGCATTATTAATGTCTTGTGGATCATTCGTGATCCCATCTGATTGTGTGATTATGCCATTAATGGCTCTTTCAGATTCTATTTTTTTAATTCTCCATGCTAACAATTTACCGGCCTTTTCCCCCTGATCATAAAAAGCTTGGTTCAACCACAGTAGACCATTTGCTGCCTTATCACATGTAAGCTTGTTGTATTTCGTTCTTAGAGCTAATAATTGTTTTTGTTTGCCATAATCCTCATGCTTATTTATGTCTATTTCTAGTGATTTTATTTGTTTCTCTAATTTAACCATTTCTGACTTTTGTTCCTTGCTTCTAGTGCTTGTGAAACTGATCATTTCCCCTCTAATGTATGCTTTAAACGCTTCCCATCTAATTGATGCATTAGTTTGATCAGTATTAATTTCAAAATAATCGTCAATCCTCTTTCCAACATATTTAACAAACTCTGGATTTTGGAGCGACCATACCTGCAGACGCCAGTTAGTGGGAGATATTTTTAGCTTGTCAAAAAATATAGATAAGGAGATGGGCGAGTGGTCACATAACTATACAATCATTCCAACAGTTTTTGATTTGACACCAATTCTTGAGATACTTAAAAAATAATCAATACGTGATCTAGATTTATGTATCCCTGAATAACAAAAATATTCCAATTTACCTGGGTTAAGTTTCCTCCATATCTGTCAAATTCAAGTCAGTCATATATTGTATTATGGTTTTCCTAGATTGAGATTTTTGGGGATCCGTTTTTGTTGATCAATCTACCAGAGGGTCCAATGTACAATTAAAGTCCCCACCTATTATATTTAAAAAGAAGTTAAAATGAAATTTTCAAAAAATTTGGGTTTGTCTTCATTAGGTCCGTAGATGCTAGCCAGGTTTAATGCAATAGAAAGTATACTGTATTACCCTGAGCAATAACAAACCTTCCTTGAGGGTCTTGAACAATATTAGTAAGTTGAAAAGGAATTGTCTTATGGATAAGAATTAGAACGCCTTGAGCATAATTATTATACGTTGCGTGTACCACTTGACCTGGCCATCTTCGCTGTATTTTCAGAAGTTGCAAGATGGACTTCCTGAAGAAAAATTATTTTAGAATGCAAGTTTTTAAGCCTGTTCATAACCTGTTTTAATTTAGTTAACTTATTGAGTCCCCGGACATTCCAACTTTTAAATTTCAAATCCGACAGTTTAGAATTTTCCATAACACTTTAAGAACATAATACATATTCATATTGAGTGTGACATACAAATTAAAGCAAGTAAAAAAATTAAAAAATGAACCCATTAAAACAAATCCCCTTAATCCTTGAAAACCCATTCCCTTCCCTTACTTAAACAAACTGTAAAACTGTAAAAACAAACAAAACTGTAAGGGCCGTGCCAATCCACACCAACAAGGAGTGGCAAAAACTGTATAGGTACACTTCTCAGACAGCCCACCCAGCTTGTCCCCGCAACTCTGCATTTCACCATCTCTAATGTCAAACGACTCAACCATATAAAAATACAAAAATTAAATTACACGAGCCTACTTGGTGCGTAACAAAAAATGTTTACCAAATATGGTAGAGTCCGCATATAGAAAAAAGAAAGAAAATAAATATATACATATATATGAATATAAAGTGCAAATATTATATAAAGAAAAATAAAATTAAAAAATATATATATTGCACATTTTTGTCCTCAAGTCCAGTACGATTGTCTATATTCCGTGGCCGTGTTGATATTACAAACCTAGTTCAATAGGAAATTCTCAGCTTTTTCGGGTGTAGAGAAAAGAATTACCTTCCCCTCGTGAAGAATCCTCATCTTGCAAGGATGTAATTGAAATCCCCTAAAGGATCCAGCTTCAATGAACTTTTTCTTCACTGCGTTGAATGAACTCCGTGTCTTCATGGTTTCCGCTGAGAAGGCTTGTGCAAAGATCTTGTGGTTCTCGTGGGTGATTGGCTGTTTGAAACACAAACTCCCAATCTTGAAATAGTGAAAAACGAAAGATTACCGCTCTGTTCTGACCCGGCCTCGGTTTTGCCAAAGTACGATGTGCCCTTTCCAAGACGAAGGGTCTAGAAGAATCAAGACCCAGCCAGATTGCAATGCGTTTTACAGCATCAGTCAGCTGCAGTTTCACTCTTTCTATGTCATCTTCGGTGGTCCCTATCCGGTCCTCGGCCTCTGTTAGCCGCTTATCAGTAGCAATGATATCCGCTTTTAGATCAGCAAAACTTCTCTGCATAGCAGCAACAGAACCATTCCTCAGTTATACGTTTCTCCACATTGTCAAGCTTATTCCCAAAGTCATCCACAGCACTTATCTTTGTGTCAATCGAAGAAACCGTGGCACGCAAAAGCACTATTCAGAAAGGACTAGTTTTACAGGGGGTCGTTAGAGAATTTTCAGTTTCACAGACGTACTTTGTGATTTTAATCCCGTCCGAATCTGCCATGTCTGTCTTTTTCTCACACGACCTGTGTAAAAATTCGAAGAAATTGCGAAGAAATAAAAAAAAAAAAATGAAATCAACAAGAAGAGCCAAATCACGTAAATTGTTAAAACTGTAATATCAGTTTCAGGTAAGAGTACTTTCATTTCTATAGTCAATTACATAACATGAAAATGATATAAAAACTTATTTATTCCAGTGGGTTTATAAAAAGTTAATATAAAAATATATAGAAGTACTATTTAAAACCATATGATGACCATAGGCAATCCACGCATCCTGGACATGTGGTCTTGTGCAACGCCCACATGTAAAACACAGACACTCCTATCTCCGTAATAAACACAGAGATGTTAGTCCCGTCCGAATCCATACATGAAATGACAGACGTCGGCTGAAAAAAATTCTAACTCTAATGTCGTTTGGAAAACTAGTCCCGTCCGAATAGTGCTAAAGACTGCAGCTCACTTAGCACCGCGGCTACGTCGGCCAACACATCGGCTGTGTTGTTAGCAGCATCAGCGGCTAACACGTTTGTGGTAGTTGTTTTGTTTCTTTGTGAGCAGCGTGGTTTTGGTCCAGCCCCACAGTCTTCAATAGTCGATTGTTTAGACATCGTGCTGACCCGTGCTTAAGTCTGAATAAGTCATATTTTTTGCAAAGTCGCGGGGAGCACTCAAACTAAGCTGCCATCTTGGTCCATGGCTCCACAGCGCCCCCACCTTTAAAGATATATTTAACATATTTATGTGTCATTGCAGAACCAGAACATAGTAGTGTTTATAGTAGATAGTGACATAGTAGTTTACAGACACAGGAAGGTACTTGGCATGCATGTTCAACAAATTAATTTATTTGTTAATTTTTTTAGCCAGGAAAATACTAGTTGTCAGAAAACAGGATGTCTTCAGGGATAAAAATTCAGACCCAAGTGCAGGGATAACATAAAAGCGGTGTTCATTATGGAGAAAAAAACAAAAGGCAAGAAACACTAGGAAACCAAGAACATAAAACACGGGAACATAGAAACAACAACAAACCAAAGAGAAAGGAACCAACGAGAAGGATTCAGCAAAAACACAGAAAACATCTAGAATAAATAGGGAGCATGTGGTGGAAGTTTTTTAGAAAAAGTATCACACTGGTAGGCACAGGCAAGAGTAAATTTATGCACAAAAGGAGCCAAAACATTTCGTGTAGCATGAGTGAGGCTGGGTGTCCAATCATTGAGTACATCAAGATTTTATATGCATGATTCAAACAAGAAAACATGTAAGGCAAAAACATCATCAATCACTGGCTTAGGTGAACAACACCTGCTCACCTGCTGATCAGGCTAATCTTATCCTTACCAAGGTCTATTAGCAGCTGTTTATGAGCTCATGCCAACTTGTCTCCAGTGCCCTCTGTCCATGTCATATTTTACAAAAACAATCACTGGTAATAACAATTTCTAGTCACAGATAACTACCAGTCATGAGCATAGAAGTTCAGATCCTTGCAAACAACTCCCCAGTAAAATTTCCACCACAGAAGGCAATTAT
The DNA here is from genome assembly GCF_030014155.1 of Tachysurus vachellii. Lineage (NCBI taxonomy): Eukaryota > Metazoa > Chordata > Actinopteri > Siluriformes > Bagridae > Tachysurus > Tachysurus vachellii. The sequence goes on from NC_083479.1 coordinate 22,001,099, forward strand.
TGAAACACAAGGAACAGGTGTGCAGAGGTGGGAACAGATTAAGGATAGGGCGGGGCAAACACAGATAATACACACAAAAAACCCAAAAACACATGGCACAAAAACTGCCAGAATGTCCCCCTAGTACCCAGGTAGGGAATAGTCCCAGTCCCATTGCACAGTTGCACTTTATGTGGCTAAGACTACTTACTAAGTCTTTAGATCTGTGTTTGTTTTATGTAGCTTCATGATCCTGGAGAAACGTTGTCTCATGTCACTGTGTACCGCAACAGCTATATATGGTTGTAATGACAATAAAAGCTTCTTGACTTGACGTGAAAGACGCAGAAAAATCACCTCAGATTTATCATTGTAAGATGGAGGAAATTATTTGCCATCCAACTTTTAATATCTTTGAAACAGTACAAGTGGGGCTGTAGTGAGGCTCCAGATTTTAAAGGGGGGTAAAGCTGAGAGTCGTCAGAGTAAAATTGAAAATAAATATATTTCTGAATAATATTTCTACACTGAACAAAATTATAAAAGCAACACTTTTGCTTTTCCACCTATTTTTCATGAGCTGGGGCCTATTGCACAAAACTAGGATAAGGGATTAAGCCGGGATATCTTGGTGATCCTGGCTCAATTTATCCGTGATCCGGTTGCACTAAAGCTGGATTAGGGGGCAGTAGGATGTTATGGTATAAATTACCATGGAGATTTATTCTGAGGAGCTAGCCTGCTCCAGACCAGGCTGAGTTCTAGGGTCTATTTAATCTCATCCCTTATGTCAGTCAGCAGTCACCACAAACGGAAACCAATAGTTATTCCACTGCCCACTATACATTATCATCACATATAACTAGACCCACTGTCATTATTTAAATGTTTGCGATCATTAATTTCAATCATTTTGGATAAATGATGATTTTTAGTTGATGATATCATTAGATAATTTACAGTTTCCCATAGACTATAAGGCTACATAAAATGATAGAATATCAGGGCCACAGAGGAAAAAAAAGAAAATTCACAAATTGTAACCCATTGTTTTAGAGGAGGACAGTTGTTAAAATGACAGCTGTGGGGCATTTCGTGGAATTGTTCTTCAGTATGGTTTCACAAACAAGGACGTACTTAATCTTTTGGCACATCAGCATCACATTGTCATCAGTATTAGGACTGTAAAAAGAATATGCATCTTTTCTTGGCAAATTGAGACTTCACACTGAGGTCAAGTTCAAGTGCAGTTATATAGGAAGTGGGTGATTGGAAGCAGGTGACGGTGTAATCAGTCCCGGTAAGAGGATTATGGGAGATGCAGTCCGGAAACTGTTAGTACTTGGGGGAAGGTTCCCTCAGGTGGCGATCGGAGGGCAAGGCAGGTGCTTCAAACATGACAGAGCAACCCCCCTTACGTTTACGGACCTGGTAAGCTTCCTCGCTGTCGAGCAGCGGGCCTGATGGATCAGCAGCCCCCTCTCGGTCCCCGCTCGGGCCACCAGCAGGTTTCAGCAGCAAGGCATGAAAAGTGGGAGAGATGCGGTAAGTCGGAGGCAATGCCAAATGGTACGACACAGGGTTTATCTGTTTGGTGATCTTAAACGGGCCCACATACCTAGGGCTGAGCGTATAAGGAGGTGAGACTGATGTTAACGTTCAGCTGCTTGAAGTAGGATGACAACACTCATGATGTGAATTGTGGACCTCTGTCAGAGACAATGTCTTCGGGTAAGCTGTAGAAACAAAACACGTAGTCACAGAGGGTTTCAGCTGTTTCGAATGCTGTGGGAAGTTTCTGGAGTGTTATTAGATGGCAAGCCTTTGAGAAACAGTCCATCACGGTGAGGATTACAGTGCAGCCGTTGGATTTAGGCAGGTCGGTGACGAAGTCGACGGCTATGTGGGACCAGGGTCATTGTGGGATAGGTAAGGGCTGCAGCAGGCCGGCCGGGAGTTGATGTGAGGCTTTGGAGGTGTTACAGACGGCGCAGTTCTTGACAAAGTTCCTTGCATCTTCGGACAGCGAGGGCCACCAAAACTTATTTTGCGCAAGGTGAATGGTGGCCGTAATGCCGGGATGACCGGAGCTGGGTGAGGTGTGCAGTTCGAGGAGGGCAGAACGTAAATCTTTGGACACATATGTTTTGGTGGGAGGACAGTCTTCAGGAGGAGGAGACAGTGCATTAGCTTGGGAGATCTCAGTCATAATGTACATAATGTCCACTGAATAGGAGCGACGACCTGAGTTTCAGGGATGATGGTTTCCGTAAGAGTGTCCTGGTTCGGATCATTGAACAGACAAGAAAGTGCCAAGGGAAATGGGTGAAGAACATCGTGCTTGGCGGGGGTTCATTCATTTGGCTGAGCGCAAATATTCCAGATTTTTGTGGTCAGTGAGGACTGTGAACGGGTGTTGAGCACCTTCCAGACAGTGCCGCCATTCCTCGAATGCTGTCTTTATGGCCAATAATTCACAGTTCCCCACATCGTAGTTGCGCTCCGTGGGCGACAGTTTTCGAGAAAAGTACGCACACGGATACATCTTATTAGCCGGACCCTGACGCTGAGAAAGGATCGCCCCGATTCCAGTATTGGAGGCATCAACTTCGACGATAAACGGCCGGGTAGGATCAGGGTGATGGAGAATGGGGGCCGTGGTGAAACTCTCCTTTAGCAGCTGGAAGGCTCTAATGGCCTTGGGTGACGAGGCAAGGCGGTGCCTTCTTGGTCATGGACGTGAGAGGTGCGGCTGAACCCACGGATGAAGCAGCGGTAAAAGTTCGCAAACCCAAGGAAACGTTGCAGTTCTTTGATCGTTTGAGGTCGAGGCCAATTCAACACTGCTTGTACTTTCGAATCATCCATGGCGACCCCCTCGGCGGAAATGATGTAACCCAAGAACGATGTTGAGGTTTTATGAAACTCACACTTCTCGGCCTTAGCATAAAGTCGCTGTTGGATCAAACGTCTCAGCATGGCCCTTACATGTCGGATGTGTTCTACTAGCATCTCGGAGTAAACGAGGATGTTGTCAATGTAGACAATAACCCAGCGGTCCAGCATATCACGGAAAACATCGTTGATAAAGGACTGGAACACAGACGGACTGTTAGAAAGGCCGAACGGCATGACCAAGTATTCGAAGTGGCCGGACTGGGTAGAAAAGGCGGTTTTCCCTTCATCTCCCGGATGAGATTATAAGCACTGCGCAGATTCAGCTTCGTGAAGTACTTGGCTTTACGAAGTTGTTCTAGGGCCAATGGCACGAGAGGGAGAGGATAGCGAAACTTCACGGTGACCTCATTCAAACCGCGATAGTCATTGCATGGTCGGAGCCCTCCGTCCTTCTTCACAAAGAAGAACCCCGATGATGCTGGAGACACAGAGTGTCGGATGAACCCCTTCATTAACTCCTCCTCAATATACTTGTTCATAGCCTCGGATTCAGGTTGTGACAGCGGGAAAATTCTCCCCTTGGGTGGAGTGGTGTTGGGCAGGAGCTCAATACAGCAGTCTCCGGGTCGATGTGGTGGAAGCTCGGTGGCTTTGACCTTGCTGAAAGCTTCTGCGAGGTTGTGATATTCAACGGGGAGGCCGGGAACAACAGGAGTGGTAATCGCGGATTTAATTTGGAGGCGTGTTTTAGAGGGCTGGTCGTGTTGAGAGCAGGATTCATCCCAGTTGATGATTCGCCGCTCTCTCCATGAGATGACCAGATTGTGAAGTTTCAGCCATGGCAGTCCCAAGATGAGAGGATGGCAAGGAGAGGTTACGATGTGGAACTGGATTAGCTCGCTGTGTCGCGCGCCCACTTGTAATTCAACGTCCTTGGTAATGAATCTTATGCGCCCCTTTTCGAGGGGTCGACCATCAATCCCCTCCACTGGCAAGGGGGGAAATACACACGGCTTACGGGAATCGCGTTCTATTTAACGAACTCCTCCGAAATGAAATTAACCGCAGCTCCGGAGTCAACGAGAGCCACAAGATCAATATCTCTTCCCTGCACCTTCAGCCATACGTCGAACTGAGTGCAGTTCTGAGAACGAGAGGTGAAGACGTTCAAACTCACCAGAGTGTTTTGCTTGTTGGGTGGTCTGGTGGGACAGGTAGACAGCAGATGTCCGGGTTCACCACAGTACAAGGATCCTCGGATGTGATCCAAGGTGCGTGGACTCTGTATTCTTGGTCGGTGGGCTTCGTGTGGGTGCTCGATGGGTTCTCATCAAGTTGTCTATCTGGATGGACAGCTCCACGAACGCAGACACTTCACTCCCTTTGTCACGACAGGCAAGTTCGGTCTGTAGCTCGCGGTTCAATCCCTTGCGGTAAAGAAGATTGAGGGTTCTCTCCTCCCAGGGTGCCTGAGCTGTGAGGGTGCGAAAGGCAAGGGCGTAATCCGCTGCAGTGCGATCTCCCTCGGAAATATTCAGTAATTGTTCCTCTGTGCTCTCTCCTCCAGCAGGATGCTCGAACACGCTGTGCAGCTGGGTGAGGAAGTGACTGAAGGAAGGAAACACGGACCCATCCTCCTTCCATACCGTGGTGGCCCTTAAAGCCTTTCCGGTAAGGAGCGTGCATACCAAGGCTATTCGGCTAGCATCGGTGGGGTAGAGAGAGGGTTGTTGCGAGAAAAAGAGCGAGTATTGCATCAGGAAGCCCTTGCACTTCTCCGGATCTCCGTTGAACTTGTCCGGGAAGGCGAGCCATGGGTTAGCGGCCGAGGAGACTGCGTAGGCGGTTGCTGCTGACGCCGCCAGTGGCATTGGGTTCGGCACCGCAGAGATGCCTCGCAGTGTGTGCAGCGCTGCGACGAGTGCTCCCGTGAGCGAGGTGAGCGGAGTTAAATGCTGGTGGTGGCCAGCAACATGCTAGGCTTGGGCAGAAAGCTCCGTCGCGAGTTGAGATATAGCTGCTGGATCCTTAGACGGCGAAGTCGTCTCTAATGATGGGCCGTAACGCTGAGGATCCATATGCAAGCTTTATTAACTCACTCGTATTACAACAGGCAAAGGTCAATACCAGCAATCACAACAATGTAGAAAATGCAGAAATTGTAATCGAAGAACAGGCAGTAGGTCAGGGCAGGCGGCGAACGAACGACAGACAGGTAAAACAGAACAAAGTAATTTACAGGGTAATCACAGGACAGAGAACGCTCAGACTGACAGCCGTGGCAAATCGAGACTTCGCACTGAGGTCAAGTTCAAGTGCAGTTATATAGAAGTGGGTGATTGGAAGCAGGTGGCGGTGTAATCAGTCCCGGTAAGAGGATTATGGGAGATGCAGTCCGGAAACTGTTAGTACTCGGGGGAAGGTTCCCTCTGGTGGCGATCGGAGGGCGAGGCAGGTGCTTCAACCATGACAATATTGTGTGACAATGTTGTGGGTTTTATTTTTCTTTAGGTTTCTGGTGCATTTTTAGGGCAGCAGAAAGTCAGTGAGAAAGAGAAAATAACCAGGTCCTTCCTTTAAGGCTCTTGGGCAGAAATCCTGGCTCTAAATCCAAACAGCAGAAGTGGGGGCGGCCGTGAATAGGCTCAGCCGGCCATCTGGATCAGCTGGAGGGATAACGTCCATTCCTTCCATTAGGCATGCCCCCCTTACCTCCCTCTAGCAGCCGAGCCTGGCTCTCCCGTGTTGCACAGCCAGAGAATGAGTGCCACAGCGGCGTTCCTGACTTGGGTGCTGAATCCTTTTTAGCGCTTCGTCAGCGGTGCTGTCCACGGTGCTGAATCGCCGCCTTTTATCGCTGTTGTAGCCTTTCAGGGGCGAGGAGCGGTATTTTGGCTGCATGGGACAGCGGTGCATGCTCCGCCGTCACAATGCCCCCCCTTAGCTCTGAGCCCCCGGCTGGCAGACGGGAGAAGCAAGGCACACGGCGAGGCTGGCAGGGGGAGCAAGGCACACGGCAGCGAGCAGGAGGGGCAGCGCGGCGTCAGTTAATGTCCATTCCTTCCATTAGGCACGCCCCCCTTACCTCCCTCTAGCAGCCGAGCCTGGCTATCCCCTGTGCTGCGTTCCTGATTGGCTCTCAGCTTTTTGCTGGGAATTCTGCCGCCCGCCTTGCACACTGATCCAGCCGTGCTGACTTTGGTGCTGAATCCTTTTTAGCGCTTTGTCAGCGGTGCTGTCCACGGTGCTGAATCGCCACCTTTTTAGCACTGTTGTAGCCTTTCGGGGACAAGGAGCGGTATTTTGGCTGTGTGGGACAGTGGTGCATGCTCCGCCGTCACAATACATATGTATATATACATATATACATACATATATATATATATATATATGTATATAATATATTGAACACAAAAACCCCAAATTCCTCTGCCACCACAGGACATATTTAACCAAAATTGAAAGCACATATACTAACTAAAATAATTCCACACATCTTGGTCCCTCAGCAGCCGACCACTGTCGTCATCAGGGAAGATTGCCGGATTGTCCCAGTCCATGGCTGGTGGCTCTCTGGGGGCCCTCTCCTTCCTCAGGCAGGCCACATTGTGGAGGACAGCTCAAGCTAGAGTTATGTCACAGGGCTGACCCGTGCTTCCTGGGGGTCTGTGAAAGGTGTCAGGAGAAAAGGCTGGCAGCCATATCCCCTGTCTACCAGCAACACACCAGAGAATTCACCTGTCAACAGAAAATTTCACCATTACTACCTCATAAACACAGTGATATTCTTGACACAGCCATGATGTAAAAAGTGGTTATTCATAGGGGTTGTGTGGCTCACCTTGTGATAGGTGCTGATAGCCATCATGTGTTGTTGCTGCTTCACTGGGGCCTTCACCCTATCACATTTAATCGGATTCATATTGAAGCTAGTAGAAAAGACATGCCAGGCCTACAGTATGCCTTTGATGGAGTACTCACTGGATCAGCATCGTCTGGTGCTTGTGCTGGTGACAGTAACACAGTGCTGCCAGACACTGCAAGGCAATAGGCAAGCCAAAGTCAGACAGTCCAAATGGATTCAAAATGAATGTGGTTGTGTCCCATGTAGAGATGGAAGGACATACCTTGTATGAAGCGGGTGGCAACTTGGGAGGGACCTATGCTTGTTTCTTTCCCCCCAGGGATCCCCTCCAACATGGGCCTGCCTTAATTTAGTTCCAAGACTATGTCCTCTGCTGGGGTGAGGTCAGCTTTTGGTGACCCACCACCCGTGCCTTGTCTGTGGGTATTCTTTTTCACTGCTAAAACAGTACGGACAATGTATGAGCAGGCACCTTCTGGGTACAATATATGCTTGTGCATTGTTAAGTATTAGTAAGGACCTTACCATTCTGCAGAATGTTCTTGTATTTGATTTTGACTTGCTGCCATGTCTGTTTTAGCCTGGTCATGTTTTATCTACATCACACACACACCACACACACACACACACCACACACGAAATGAGACACTTTCTTTATCACACAAGAACATTCAATGGAGTCAGTGAGCAAGCGACCTTGGGTCCTTTGAAAGGCACTATATAAATTAAAGCAATTATTCTTATTAGCTTATCTATTTATTCAATTGAATTAAACTTTTATTTATATAGCGCTTTTCACATTTGTTTCATTGTTTCAAAGCAGCTTTACATTAATAAATGCAGGAGAACACACAGAAAAATTGGTGGACAACATACGAAGCAGAGTACAACAGCTAAGATTAAACCGTACTAGTGAGTGTAGTAATAATGTAAGGCAGAGTGATGGAGTTACTTTACACAATTTCACTCATATCTGCAGTCCATTTCAATTAAAAATTCAACTGTTTCATAATCAGAGTACAACTGCGTTTTTGGAGATGATTGGATTGTAATTGTGATGTTTCAGCAGAGCGGTGAGTGTGTAATTGTGCACTACTTATGCATTCAGGCGGTCTGCAATACTTTGCCATGCTTTTTCTCTTTGCTTTATCACTGTGGTGGTGTTGTCTTTATTCTTAATTATGTCTTTTACCTCCTCGTATGCCTCCATGAGGATTTGTGCCTCTGATGGGGAAAAGTACGCCCATATCCAGGATTGGTTTTACCTGGCTTGATGAATCCGTGTCTGCTCATCCTGGCTTGGTCTTTGTGCAACCAAAAAAAAAAAGCCTTGTTTTGGATTCATTGAGCTCAGCTCAGTCATTTATCCTGGATGTCTTAATTCTACTTTTGTGCAACGGGCCCCTGAACTCAAAGATCTAAGATTTTTTCTATGTAAACAAAAGGCCTATTTCTCTCAAATATTCTTCACAGATTTGTCTAAATCTGTGTTAGTGAGCACTTCTCCTTTGCCAAGATAATCCATCCACCTGACAGGTGTCATATCAAGATGCTGAGTAGACAGCATGATTATTGCACAGGTGTGCTTTAGGCTCGCCACAATAAGAGGCCACTCTAAAATGTGAAGTTTTTATGACACAGCACAATGCCACAGATGTCGCAAGTTTTGGGAGTGCCTGCAATTGGCATGCTAACTGCAGGAATGTCCACCAGAGCAGTTGCCTGTAAATTGAATGTTCATTTCTGTATGGCATAATCTGTCTCCAAAGGCGTTTCTGTCAGGGTGGGCCGGAAGGGAGGACTTAAATGCAGAACGCCGATGTAAATAATAAAAGTCTTTAATGAGCTTGACAAATAAATCAGGAAAGTCAGGCAAACACTCAGCGTAAAGAACAGTCTGCAATCTGGTACACAGACAGGCAAAGAATACAGTTGAGGCAAAAACACAGAACGATAAACAGTCCAATAATCTGGTACACAGGCAGGCAGGGTTATACAGGGCCGGCAAAAACACAGAACCCAGAAACAAACAGAGTCAAACCAGGCAGGGCAGAACAGGAACAAGGCGGGATGATATCACAGGTGCACAGGGCAAACTGAGGAGACCATCTGGCAAGGAACCATGTGAAAGCAGCGTCCTTATATAGTGCCTGATGCCTAAAATGGCTGCCGCCCTCGAAGAGAAAATCCAAGATGGCCACCGACCGGGAAGTAGCATAGCGAACCAGACAGTGTGGGAAGAGTGCTGACAGTTTCAGAGAATTTGGCAGTACATCCAACCGGCCTCTCAACCACAGGCCACGTGTAACCACGTCAGCCCTGACCTCCATATCCAGCATCCTTACCTCCCAGATCGTCTGAGACCAGCCACCCAGACAGCTGCTGCAACAATCGGTTTGCATAACCAAAGAATTTCTGCACAAACTGTCAGAAACTGTCTCAGGGAAAGCTCATCTGCATGCTCGTCGTCCTCATAGGGATCTCGCCCTGACTGCAGTTCGTCATCGTAACCGACTTGAGTGGGCAAATGCTCACATTCGATGGCATCTGGCACTTTGGAGAGGTGTTCTCTTCATGGGTGAATCCCGGTTTTCACTGTTTATTATTTATTGTTAAAAGGATCCCCATTAGCTGTCACCAAAGTGAGACAAAATAAATAAATCCACAAATAAATAAGTCCACAATAAATCCACAAAATGAGAATGAACCTGATCACACCTAACAATTTGGTTATATAAGAACACTGGTTGAGGAAAAAAATATAGTTTTACTGAAAAATTTAGTATTGAAAACCAGCCTTTTCTCCACCGTTAACCATGAGAGTCGACGGTGCATACTGATAGTATTTGTTCTTATGGGACAATGTAATACTAACCTGGCAGCTCTGTTTTGGGCAGTTTGTAATTTCTTTAGTTGACCTTTAGATGTAGATGACCATACAGGGGCACAATAATCCAGGTGACATAAAATTAAAGATTTAGCCACCTGTCCCACGATATGTGTAGGTATATAAGAAAGACATATCATTGTGAAGAAGATGGGTTGTGGTATCGCAATGGTGAGGAAATTCACCATTGCGATACCACAACCCATCTTCTTCACAATGATATCAATATGTTCTGCCCATGACAGCTGACTATCTATTATTGTGCCCAGTAATTTTACTTTATCTACCTGTTCTATAGGTTCCCCAGACAAGTTCAAACTCATCTTTGGTGTTGATGACAATTTATGACTCGATCCCAAAATAATTGATTTGGTTTTCGAGATGTTCAACACCAACTTATTTTTTTTTTTATCCAATCAAAAACCATATTTAACTCAGCTGATAAAACATTGTCCAGTTCACTGACAGTTTTTGCAGCATAATACAATGTTGAATCATCAGCATACATTTGTACAGTAGCTTTACACAAAACTAATGGTAAATCGTTTGTAAAAATGCCGTATAAAAGTGGTCCCAGGCAGCTCCCTTGCGGGACCCCGCAATCCAAGACCTTAGAATAAGACCATCTGCCAGTGTAATAAACCCTTTGCGTCCTACTTGTGAGATAACTCTTCATAAATTGAATGGCAATTGGACTAAATCCATAGCATTCTAGTTTACTAATTAGTAGATTGTGATCTATGACATCAAATGGCACAATAAAATCAAGTAATACTGCACCAGTCATCTTTAAATTATCCATTTCCTTGAGCCAGTTGTCTGTCATTACTGTAAGGGCGGAACAAGTTGAATGGTTATGTCTATAAGCATGTGGAAATGTTCAAAACCGTTACATTTAAAATATTCCTGTATCTGTGTGTGAACTATTCTCTCCATTAGTTTACCAAGAACTGGGAGAATAGTAATAGGTCTACAGTATTAGTAATAGGTACTGTACAGGGCAGATGGCAGACAGTGTGTATGGCATCATGTGGGTGAGCGGTTTGCTGATATCAATGTTGTGTATTGAGTGGCCCATGGTGGTGGTTATCGACAACGAACACAGATGCATTTTATTGATGGTATTTTGAATGCACAAAGATACCGTGATGAGATCCTGAGGCCCATTGTTGTGACATTCATCCACGACCATCACCTCATGTTGCAGCACGATAAAGCACAGCCCCATGTTGCAAGGATCTGTACACAATTCCTAGAAGCTGAAAATATCCCAGTTCTTGCATGGCCAGTATACTCACCGGACAGGTCACCCATTGAGCATGTTTGGGATGCTCTGGATTGGCGTATACGACATCGTGTTCCAGTTCCTGCCAAAATCCAGCAACTTCGCACAGTTATTGAAGAGGATTGGACCAACATTCCACAGACCACAATCAACAACCTGATCAACTCTATGCGAAGGAGATGTGTTGCACTGTATGAGGCAAATGAAGGTCACAACAGATACTAAATGGTTTTCGGTTTTCGAAAACAATATTGTTGCTAAAAAATAATTTTGTTCAGTGTAGAATTTTGTTCAGATTTACCCCCCTAAAATCTGGAGCCTCACTACAGCCCCATATATATATATATATATATAAAATAAGTATATAAATAACAAATTATACCTCTACAATACAAAATAATACATCTAATCTGGCTTTGCCAAATAACAAATGAAAAGTGAGTGAGAAAAACCCAGCCAGTGACACTACCGCACAACCAACCCTAACACCCCACCACACACACACACGCCCCTGACTGTCATTGCATTTGCAAATTACTCTGAGCAAGTTTTTTTCCCACAATTGTATACAAATTGTTTTTAAATGGGTCATTAGAGCAGACAGGTTTTTATACTTTGTTGTTTATAAATTCCCTTAATGACAGCTGGTTAACTGGTGACAAGCAGTTTAGAGATGTTTCTGAGATGAAGTTCATTTCCTGAAGAGAAGACTTTAAACTGACAACTTACACTGAAAGTAATCTTACAAACATCAGTTCTAAAGGGTCTTCAACAATTATAAGGAATTCAAATGTAATAACTTGTAAATGTTCCCATATTCAGACATGTACAGTATTACATGTACTGCTTAGTATTCACTTAGATTATTCAAATGACATAATTGTAGTTTTCGCATGTTACACCGTTTTACAAAGAAAACAAACATAACTTTAGAGGTCTGAACTACACACTATGTGAACTTTAAAAATGTAATTTTTAATGAATGACTGCAAATATGTCTAAACTATAATAAAATATAGACTACAGACGTACACTAAATATATACTATTACATTATTAAAGTAGGGTTAGGATTAGTGTAAGGGTTAGTTACTGTATCTGTGATCTAAATGTCAAGTTGCAACAGCACATTTAGTGAAACTCTTTCATATCCTCAGATAACTTTATGAATTACTCTTTAGTTCAATTCTACTAAAGATTTATTCTCATAAATAATTCTTAAATGCAGTTGTTTAAAACTACACATTATGGTTTCAGGATTATAAGATCCTATCTGACCTCCAATCTTCACAAAAATAGAACCTAATAATATTATGGTTATTACATGTCTAACAGATGCACTTACCTATTATTTCTATAAATGGGTGGACCAGCCGCAGTCTGTTCCATCTTAAAAATTACCAGATTATTTGCCTTAATTGCTTGTGAAAACGTGTAATTCTTTTTTCTCACTTGGCTATAAATATCTCAGTAAATAAGTGGAAGCTGTTTAAGATTCTGTCAAAGGAGAGAAACACAACACAAAGCAACCATAAACTCTAACATTCTCACATTTATTTGTCTTTGTTCTAGAAGAAAGCCTGCTGTAAACAAGGTAGGATAATCACAGCTTCTATTACAACCGGTACTGGTTAGGGTTAGATGTGGTGGCTATGGGGTACTGCATAATTCCTTCCTTCTTAACAAGCTGGTAGATGTGAAGAAAAGAATTTCACTTTACTGTAATGTATAAGTATTAAATAAAGGCATCTTTTTCTACTGCTGCCACCAATGTAACTGTTATTATATTATCAATATTGCTATTTTGACAGGTATGGAGCCCAAATTTATTCAGATTGCAGCTCTAGGAAGGGCTCTGCATCCTGGAACTCTGTATGACTGCCGCAATGATTCCTTCATTCCAGGTAACTCACAAATTACATTTACATTAACAGCACATGACAGACTCTCTTATCCACAGCGACGTACAAAAGTGCTTTTAATTTATCATTGAACATTAACTCTGGATCACTAGGTTACAGACATGAGATACCATGAGACTAAAACACTGTTCAAAGAAAAAAAACACACACCAAACAGGGGAGAAAGTGTTAGTTGAAGTGTTTCATGAAGAAGTAGGTCTTCACTCTGTGTTTGAAGATATTCAGTGACTCAGCTGTCTGGACCCCTAGGGGACGTTCATTCCACCACCTTGGTGCAGAACAGATAAGAATCTTGTAGTAAACTTACCTCTTACCCTGAGAGATGGTGGGACCAGTGGAGCAGTGCTGTAAGATCTGAGGGTGTGAGGTGCAGTGTGATGAGTGATGAGGGCTTTGAGGGAAGAGGGAACTGGTCTGGTTTTGGCTTTGTAGACAAGCATCAGTGTTTAAATCTGATGTGTTCAGCTACAGGAGCCAGTGGAGGAACACAGCAGTGTGGTGGTGTGGAGAACAAGACAAGTCACACCGCTGCATTTTGGATCAGTTGCAGATAAAGATTTATTTGCATGGTTTAAGGACATTTGCTGGATTTACACAATTTATACATAAACACAGTGTAATTTCCCCTTTCATTAGTCTTCCATTTTATGTTATCGCTATTTAGTAAATTCATAATGTGTAATAAACAATGAAAGTTTGTATCAAATCTACAAATAAGTATCATGAAATTCACAACCTTTTGTATGTACATATTTCATGCTGTCATTTATGTTATTTTATTAATTTATGAATGACTTTCAGGGAATACACTTTATAATGAAAATATAACAATTCAGAAGAACTCAAAGTGCTCATGAAATTCTTTTCAAGACTCAAGTTCTTTTCTAGACTCATCTCAAGGTCTAGATTTCGTGAAACATATTAATAACCACATATAATGAATTAAACTTATTTAAAGTGAGCTGTATCAGTTTTATCTATTAGATATCTATATATTGTCTATTATTTATCTATTATCTATCTATTTTTATGTATTTTTATCTATTTGTCAGATTATCTATTAAACCATAAGGATGTTCTTTGTTCATTTGAGAAGCAGTAAAAGCAAAAGTAAATTTTAAAACAAAATGTATAGTGGCATACAATTTTGTCCTGAAATCTCCATTTAAGTTAAGGTTTTGAACCACAGATGCAAAACTCCACCATGCTAATTTCAATAATGTGAGCTAATTCAATAAAGTGCAACAGACATCTAAATTTAATTAGCTAATGAATAACTCAGTATAACTATGACTAAATTTGTATCTCTCTCTCTCTCATACACATGAGATATATATATATATATATATATATATATATATATATATATATATATATATATATATTATATAATGTATATACACTGTACAGATTGGAACAGAAGTATCACTTGCAGTCTCTCACTCATTTCAGGTATCTCTCTATGGGATAATGAAACAATAAAAAAGGGTTTGGATTCACGTCGTCAGCCCAAGACCGAGCTGAATTTCTCTGCATCTGACTCTCTCAATGAGAAAGCCAAACTCCTAGATGTGAGCGCCTCCCTTAAAGCTAGTTTCCTGGGTGGTTTAGTGGAAGTTGGAGGCTCAGCCAAGTATATGCGTGATAACAAATCTTCAGCACGTCAGAGCCGGGTTTCTCTGCAGTACAGCCAAACAACAAGATATGAATCACTTACTATGGATCAAATAGGAAATATCACCTATCCTGAAGTGTTTGAGGAAGGAACTGCCACACATGTTGTTACTGCTGTAATGTATGGAGCTCAGGCTTTCATGGTGTTTGATCTAACAACCAATGAAAATGAGGACCAAGAAGAGATCGAGGGAAACTTAAATGTAATGGTCAGAAAGATGCCTTCATTTTCCATTGAGGGACAAGGAGCTCTAGCCATGAGTGAATCAGAAAAGAAACTAGCTAACAGTATTAATTGTACATTTTATGGTGACTATGAACTTGAGCAGAATCCCACTACTTATATGGAGGCCCTCCAGCTGTACAGAAAACTTCCATCTCTTCTGAGGGAGAGGGAGAATGATGCAGTACCAATGAAGGTGTGGCTTTATCCCCTTTCACTACTGGGTGAAAAAGCAGCTACCCTTGAGAGAGAAATTCACAAGATGCTGATCACTGAAGCAGAAACTTTACTGGAGGACCTGAGATATGCAGAGACTCAATGCAATGATCTAATTGCAAACATGACTATAAACGATTTCCAGGATGTGAGACAAAGGCTGAAGATGTTTCAGGATTTCATAGGAAGCTACAAGATGATGTTTCTAAAGGCTCTGTCTAGGCTCATTCCTGCTATTCGTGGTGGAACGGAGCAGGAGAAGGCCTTAACAGAAATCATAGACATCCATCAGAAGTCTCCGTTTAGAGCTGAGAAGCTGAATGAGAGGCTTGAGTACAGTCATGCAGAAGTAAATCTGATGAATCTCTATACCAAACAACTGAGTGGTGTCCCTGTTGTAAAATACTCAGCCCTGATGAACAACATGCTTAGTGATCCCACTGTTGATAGTGTGGTGTGCTTCTGCTTCACTTCTCTGATGGATGAAGACCCATATCTGTCAATTCTAACAAAATTTCTGAAAGTAGATGAGTTTGAAAAACTTTCAGTACCTCTAGATTCAGCTGATCAAGACATCAAGGTCTGGTTCCACAAACCTGAAGTAATTGAGAAAATAAAAGATAAGCTATATCTCTTCAAAGGTTTTTTCCAAGCTAATAAAGACAATACACAAATGAGGTTTATCATTGTGTCAGTCTCCGATCCCTCCAATCCTGGAATCTCTATCCGTCTTTATAAAAAAGGGAAAATGGTAGACAGTGCATTTCAACCTGTGTCCAAACCACCTGCACCTCAGGTGGACATTCAGGACAGAAATATAATCCTGAAGCTGCAGAAGTCCCCAACTGGATCAACAGAGCGGTTCAGAGTGGAATACCGGATAATAAATGCCACTGATTCTGAAGCTGATGTAGAAAAATGGGAAGTGAAAAACACTCCAGATGCTCAGGAGAACTTCACACTGACTGGACTTCAGCTAACAAAGCAATACAGGATTCAGTACAGAGCGATTAGTGAAGTTGGAATGAGTGAAGCCAGCGACTCTGTCCTCTTCAACCCCCAAGGAAAAGGAAAATTACAGTTTCCTTTGAACCTGAAATGGGTCAGTTGTATTATAAACTGTTACACTCTAACATGACATTATAGATGTGTCTTGTGTCTTCCTTCTAAGAAGAAGTGAGCTTAGTTAGCTAAATGTTGAACCATAACCCTATTTAGAGAAGTTTTAGTGAGGTTCAGGCCAAGAGTTAGGCCTCTTAACTCAGAACTCTTTCTTGTGCTTCATTCAAGTGACGCTCCTCGCTGGAATATAAAAATTGTCTATGATGATGGCCTTTTGCCATCCAGTATATGCTACAGCAAACCTATTGTCAGGGTTAACCAAGATTTAGAGTGCTCCCTCTGTTGTCTGATAAATTTTAGACAAAATTTATTTGGTGGGAAGCACGTCCAGTACTTGGTTGACTGGGTGGGATATGGACCAAGGGAACGCATGTGGGTCCCAGTACAACACAATCCTGGGCCCAGACCTTATCAGAGACTATCAGAGGCCTATCAGGACTGCGGGCTTAGTAATGTTCCCAGGGGTGGAGGTACTGTAAATTGCGGGTGCCTTCTCAGGCAAATCTGTGGCCACCTGCACACTCTTTTACAGCGTCTCATTCCTATGCAGTTAATCAGCACTGACACATGGCACCTGTGCATGCTGTTATTTAAACCCCAGGGTTTTCTCCAGATGGTGTGTGTACATAGTCTGTGCCACGTATCAGAGCGTCAATTTTTCTGAGAGATAATCATACTCAAGAAGTAATCTCCCTCAATCTGTCCAATCCCACCTGATTTCCCCCAGTGTGAGATTTAGAGAAATTTTATTGAGGTTTATCAGGACGCTTATCTTCTTTTTTTTATCAAAAATATATCTTCTGCCTGGTTCAGCGAGTGACATTTCTCACCGGACCATTAAATTAGCCATGATGAGATTGTTCTCTGTTTCGCTTCCAAGAATGTGGGCTAGCGTATTTCGCTGATCTACTTCTGTGTGCTTTTTATGTCATTACATCCGTGTGCATAAAGCATAGCAGATAGGGTGTTGGATAGACAAGCATGGAGCATGATCTCATTGGTTCGCATAATGCTCTTGCCACAAGAGTTCATAGTATTGAACCGGCTTCCTGTCAACAGTTTTTTTATCCGACAGTTTTTATCGGATAACGTACCCAGCTCTGCATTGACTGCCACTCTGTACTGAGCCGTACCCGTAAAACAACGTAAATTTAAATATCTGAGGTTACATGTCAGACTAGGTGCAATTGTAAAATACACCCGTGGAAAGACGGGTTAAATAATTGCACTCTTATTTCCACACCTGGAAAAGCTCAGTTTGCAGAATAAAATATCTGCTGTTCTGTCTATGTCTATGTAACACCTCTATGTAACTTCACAAATACAGGTGGCAAAAATTAGATCCCTCTTTGGGGTGCTTGGCTTAATCTCTGTGAAATATATCAAATGATTTTTCTCCCCACAGGGCTGGTCAACTGAATACTTTATCACTGAGCTTAGATCCAAACTGATGAACAGATTGGGTACATCACAGTGGAGTCCTTCATCCATCCAACCAGTGGTTAAAAATCTTGTGAAAAACCTTGTGAGTAACAGTGAATACAGTAAGACTCAAGAGGGCATTCAACTCTATTTGTTACACTGTTACTTGTCACTGATATTAGTATCTGTAAAAGCACACTCCTGTTTGTGCTAGTGAGAAAAAGATTAGTCTGCATACACAATAAACTGACACTGACAACTTGTGACAATTGACACAGTTTTTCTTTTTTTTTTGACTTCATAAGGCAGATATTTTTGGACACAGGTAAACACCCAGTGATCAAAGAAATCAAATGGGTTTATCTAGGCCAGACAAAAGTATAAGTGGCAAAACAGATTAGAAATTAAAAAAAATAATAAAAAAAAGGAGTGCTCATTAGCTAAGAGTGTCCATTGATTTTGTATTGGAATCTGTGGTGGGTTAGAAAATATACAATAAAGTACATTCTAGATGGGAATGGTGGCGACTTCGTCACATACTTAATATCTTAATTTAACTTGTAGTTTACGTGCAGCTTGCTGGCACAAACAATTCCACCTTCCATCAGGATCATTCTATCTTCCATGATCCTGAATTGTGTTACATAGGTAAAAATTTTTAAATGTCAATTAAATTGTCCTGCTGACTCAAATAAGCAGCAAATATTACCATTGTCATTTGTTCTTATTAGCCTCGACTTTACTCTGTACACATTATAGGCAATTTATTTGCCATAAATTCTCCCCACAGGAAATTCCATATGAGAATGTAATAAGTAAAGGGATGAGACCAGGAAAAGCTTTACACTATCAAGGGGTTGTTCCAGCAAATTCACCCAAGTATGTATTCATGACCTTATCCACTTACTCGAAAATAAAACAACAATATCATGTATCCTGCAGTCAGTTTGGGATTCCATGAGGAAATCCAAATTGACTGATGTGACTAGTTTTCCTTTTTATAAAAAAAAATCTGTTTTTTATGTTTCCCCTTTCACACAGCTTTACATTTAAAATTATGACCGGAACGAAGGAAGATGATGATATTGCTTTTTGTCTGGAATTGTGGCCAGAATATTTCTCAGTTACAAAGACCTACATTAATGGAAATTGGGAGACAATTCAATTTATTCAGGGATGTCCTCTACCTGCAGGATCATCGTTTGAGATCTTCATTGTTATTGGAAACGAAAACTATGTGGTATAGCATTATCAGAATAAGTATATAAACAATAAAATTACATTAAATAATGTAATTAACATTACATCTACACATATTTTGCTTTTTACTGTTATGGAATTGTGCCCTATTTAGGGTCCATTCCCACCTAATGCCATGTTCCTGGAATTGGCTTTGGGGTGAAAGCAGCTGCTGAAAGTGAGTGCTTTTTTTGCTTTCCAGGTATATTTAAATGGTTGGAGATACATCGTGATGAAATCATATATACCAGTGAACAGACTGGCTGCTCTGAGAATTGAGGGAAATGTCATTATAAACAGTCTTGGCTTTGCTTCGGTAAGACAGATTCTCATATATGTTTAATATACTGTAGCTGCACTGGATAGAGCCTGTGAATAATTTAGGAATTCTTCATTCTTATTTTATGAGAACTGGAGCACATCTGTCTCTGGTAAAGAACAAACATCTAGAACCTCACGCTGGGAGCTTTCCAAAGTACAGTTAGGTGGGGCACAACCAGTCTGCAAACCTGTGAGTAACAAAGCACTGATTTAAAATAGGTGAAACTATTTAAAAATATTTTTGCTACCTAAAGAATAATTAATGAAATATCATATTTGTATTTAGTCAATAAGACTATTAACAATTATTTTTTAAATATTATAAATAAATATTTGCCATAAATATTTGAGCAATGTTTATGACCCTAACAGAACCAACCGTATTTGGGCCAAATCCCTGGAGGATTGAAATGTGGAATGACTTTTTTTTTTCAAGGCGTGGTTCCTTCAGATGCCAGCGGGTATGCTTTTATAATACTGCACACAATATACCTCCACTAGTAAGTGGTAGCTTGATGGTTAAGATGTTGGATGGTTGGACTGATTGGAAGGTTGGTATTTCATACTGTATCTTGGGACCACCAAGCTGCAACTGCTGGGATCCTGCTAAGTTGTATAAAAGAGAGAAATGCAAGTTGCTCTGGATAAGGGCATCTGCCAAATGCTGTAAAGGTTCACTTTTATTAGCATTAAACCAGTATGAAACATCACACTTCCCAATCCTCCAAAACACCTGTGTACATTCATATATAAGTACTGGGCAAAAATAAAAAATACACTTTACTTTACAAATTACTTAATCTAAATATTTGTTGTGAAAACTTGGTGCTTTTAAAAAGCATTAATAGTATCAGCTACACTTTGAGCAGTTTTATATTGAAATTAGCCGGCAAGTTGGGAACTGGTATGTTTTGCAGAAAATTGGTCTATTACATAAGTTTATTTACTTTAATTACATACAGGTATTTTTGGTGGAAATCTGATCCAGAGTTGAGTAATAACATTTTTAATCCAAATGTTTTATGTGCCTTTTAGATTTGAAATAAATTTCAAGACTGGACCAAATGAAGGTGATGACATTTATTTTCATTTTAAGACTGAGCTACAGAATGTGGTCTTTGACAGTTACAAGAATGGAAAGTGGGAGGATAAACAATCAACAGATGATGTGCTATTTGCTAAAGGAGAAGGCTTTGATATCATCATGGTTATTAAACGAACTGGATATGAGGTGAGGTGAAGTAATTTGATTTAATCACCAATTGTAAACAGAGAAAATAAGATTAATTTAATATTATAACTAAGGTTACGCAAGTTTACATTACCTTTACATGTATCTGTTCAGGTATTTTTGAATGGCCGTTTTTTGTATTATTTTCCCCAACGTATACCAGAGGAAAAAGTGTCCACACTTCAAATACGAGGAGATGTCCTTATAAAAACCTGTGCAATTATTCACGTAAGTCATTATGTCTTTAATCTTGCTCTCTCTCTCTCTCTCTCTCTCTCTGTTTCTATAAATGTGTGCATGTGTGACATATGCTGTATATTGGACACATAAAGCATGAATATATTCTTTTTTTTTTTACTAGATGGACAGATTTAATCTGACACTCAATCTCTCTGCCCATATTTGAGAACACGTCCATCTCCACTGACTCGATCTTCAAGATCAGGTTTTCTGTTTTGCTGTGCCCAAGTATCATAATATTCATAATCAATCGATAATAGTCGTAATTTCTCAGTGTCTGTTGGTGACAACCAGAAATAAACGATGTACGTCTGTTTTTTTTTAAAAATTAGAATGAAATCTCTGCAGTGGTGTCAAATTTGCTTTTGCTTTTCTTTCCATAAAACGTAAATGAGATACAAAATTAAATGATAAACAGTCAAGTTAGGGTTGACTTTTATGGGTAGCTTCTCAAAGTTCACTTTCAGGGAGAGTGGAGCAATTTTCAGAGATCTATATTGACAATGTGTGCCCATATCACATGGTAGCATGGATTATTTCTTTTCATGATCATTTACTGTACACTATTCCTGCTAAATTACCAATAAATTGCCAATGTTGATCCAGTTTCAGGTGATTTCTTTCCCCTTTCCTTGAACATACTGTACCACTCTAGATCCATTTCATCCAAGCACAGGAAATAGTTCCTGGCCTTTACTTTCTTCTCTAAATGAGCGGAGTATTGTTCAGATTCAGTACTGCATGACATATAGATGCATTAACAGATCAAATCTGATTTTAGTGAATCAGGAGTTTTAATTGTTAAATTAAAAATGGTTATCATAAAAGTACTATTAAACATAGCCTACAAAAGGGAACTTTATAATTTACCCTTCTATAATAGCCAATTGCATGCCATTTATTCAATTGAATTAACTGAACAATTAAAAAAACATTTCACATGTAAATCACAAATGCTAAAATGTAAGAGCCCCTCTTCTGTCACATTTTCTGAAGTTACAAACATGTACACATATTAATCACATTAACACTAATTAAAGACAGACCACTACAGACCACTCAGAAAAAGAAGGCAGCCAGAAAAACAATCTTTTTTGACAAAAACATATTTTGTCTTATCTGGGTTGAAGTCCAGTTTTAAGAAGGCCAGGAACACTGATGACAAAAGCAAAAATGTTCTTGCAGGGAATTGATGAGTTTATCCATTTTGAGTTGATTCTGCTGAGTACTTAAAGCATCTCGGTCCCCATTCACTCGAATAAGATAGCTGCATCCTTCCAACTCCAATAAAAGTAAGCCATCACAGTTTCAATCCATTGTCCGTATTATGCTTTAAGCATGTAATGGGCTGGACACAAAAGGTCCTTCTATGAATACAAAATAAACTCAATCACAAGTTTGCATTCATTAACAGTACACAACAAACAGTGCCAGAAATATAACAGTCTTCCATATAAAGTCAAAACATTGCAGTAGAAATAACTCACAGTGGCAATAGAAACAAAGGTTTCCCATCAAGATGCCTTTCACAGAAGCCAGTACAAAACCTTGTAAACCACAAACTCTGGTGGAAGCCACTCCCTTTTTTTCTACTAGCCTACTACCTTATATACATTAAACACCCTCAAGGTTTTCCCCTATAGGTAAGGAATGGAACTAGATCTAGTAGCAGTCTAGACCTGTTAAACACTGTCCTGAACTAACAGGCCAGCCATCCCTTCCATCTGTTCTATTATCTGTAAAGCCCACATTGTTTTTAAAGCACCATCTGGACATCCAGCAGTTCAGAGACCATAAGCTGCCTTAAACTGACCATATTACTCCCTCAGACATTGCTTTATTTCAAAATAATAGCACAAAATTAATCATAAAATAGAGGGAACAAAGGTAAGAAAATTTTTTAAAAATTATTTGAAACCATGAACTACGTCACAGAAACCTTAAATTGTAGTTTCAGATTACTGACTATGAATTTTTGCCAAAAGTTTCATTTTAACCAGTTTGCCTTCAAAACAATGCATTCACATTTTTCTTAGCTGTCACTAAGAACTTTACTTAGCTGCTCTGAGTGGTAAAACACGCGGTGGTGGTGTGTGTTTACACCAACACGGAATGGTGTAAGAACTCTGTACTTGTTTCTAGTTACTGTTCATGGCTAGTGGAGTTTGTGACTAATGTGTCTCTAATGTGACTAACCCCAGCACTAATGCTAAAGAGGCGCTATGTGAGCTATATGGGGCTATTAGCGATCTGCAGAATGTTCACCCCGATGGACTGTTTATCATCGCCGGAGATTTCATTCATGCAAATCAAAGACAGTGCTCTCTAAATTCCATCAGCATGTGGACTTTGCAACAAGAGGAGAAAACACGCTAGATCTTGTTTACACAAACATTACCAGCAGGAATCTTGTGGAGCCGCGCCCCCTATCATGCGGAGCCACGCCCCCCACCTCGGCTACCCAGACCACATCTCTGTTATGCTAATTCCAGTATACAGACCACTCATCAGACTATAAACCGGTTCTGAAGCAGGTGAAAACCTGGCCAGCAGAAGCCACCTCTGCTCTTCAGGACTGCTTTGAGTGTACTGACTGAACATCTTCAGGGAGGCTGCAACCAACAGCGACTCCATCAACTTGGAGGAGTACACGGCATCAGTGACCAGCTACATCGGCAAGTGCATTGATGACGTCTCCAATACCGTCTCCAATACCGTCACCACACACTCCAACCAGAAGCCATGGTTGACTGCTAAAGTGCATGCACTGCTGAAGACTAGAGACCTTCAGAACAGGGGACAGAGCGGCCCTAAGAACAGCAAGGGTCAAACTGCCCCGAGCCATCAGAGAGGCAAAGCGAGCCCATGCCCAGACAATCCCCAGCCACTTCCAGGACAACAGAGACACCCGGCGCATGTGGCAGCTTCACCTGCCTGTGATAATGATGCCTCCCTCCCAGATGCGCTGAATGACTTCTACGCTCGGTTTGAGGTGCAGAACAACGTAACGGCAAGGAAGACCATCCCTCCCCCTGATATCTTTCTTTGAGTGCAGTTTGTCCTCTACAAATAATCCATAATGCAGCTATGAGACTTATTTTCAACCTGCCTAAGTTCTTCACACCACCCCACTGTTGTGCTCCTCCACTGGCTTCTGGTAGCTGCATGCATCATACCTTGAGAGGTACCAGCACTGCTCCACTGGTCCCACCATCTCTCAGGGTAAGAGGTAGGTACACAACAAGACTCTTATCTGTTCTTTCAGCGAGGTGGTGGAATGAACGAATGAAGCCCTACATCTTCCTTAAACCTTTACCCATTTGAGGATATCATTTTGCCAAGAGACTGAGTATATAGGTAGAAAAGGAGAAGACCAAATACTGAGCCAGATGTTGCTCCCCTCCTTCTTATCCTATATGAGCAACCTTCCAGGAAGGAAGTAAACCATTCCTATGCTGATGCACCAATTCCAAGACTCCTGAGGGTGGACAAGAGTGTCTTGTGGTTTGTTCATTTCTACAAAGTTTAAAGCATTTAGTATAACAAATTTTGTGACAATTGCAGGTGATGACCAAGTGCCACCCAGAGCGCAGAAACCAATGTCACAGTAGCAATGAGCAGTGGGAGTACAATTCCAAAATATAGCTCAGATAGAGATTGTAAATGCTCTCTCCCATCTCATAAATTCTTTACCCTCCTGATATCTGGCAGGAGGTACAGCAGCATTCGGAATACCACCAAAAGACTCAAAACAGTTTCTTTAATGACTGTCAGATTAATTAACACTCTTCTACCACCCAGTGCTTACCTGTGCTAGTCAAACACAACCCAACGTGACTCAAATAAGACTGCACACCATCATATTACAAAGCTGCATCAGACACGTTTCAGATTAGAATTTATTTTGCTGCCAGTATTACTGTTATACTTTTTGCTACTACACTACAAAACAGTCCACTGTTTGCAGCCCATGTCCTGTGAATTTATTGTTCCATCTTGTATATCTATTATCCTGTATTCTACTAGTAAAACTAACTCTCACCCCCTCGCTCTTACCCTCCTCAACCTTTACTCTGTCTCCCCTTCTTCTGTAGCTTCTGGCATTCTTTCTTCTCTTCCTGATCCTGAGTCTTTTTCTAACTAACCCTCACTACCATTGGACTCAGCCACAGATACTTTCCTCTCATCTCTTTCCTCAAATATGTTTTCTTTTCCTAACAACTCTTTTCCTAACTACTTTCTCTGCCCTATGTCCACTAAACCCAAGAAAACCTCTTGTTCTGCTCCTTGGCTTTCAGATGTGCTGCGCAACAATCGAAGAGAGCTAAGATCATCAGAGAGAAAGTGGAAGAAATCACAACTTGACGCAGATCTTGATTCTTACCGAACACTCCTGGCCAAGTTCTTTTCAGATATGACTTCTGCCAAGACTTCCTTCAACAAGGAAAAGCTTCAAGCTTCCTCACATGACCCTCGGAAACTCCACATCATCTCTTCTCTACTTAAAACCCCGGCTCCACCTTCTTCATCCTCCCTGACTGCAGAAGACTTTGCTTCTTTTTACCAGGAGAAGATTCAGGAAATCTGCCAGACCTTCACTTCTGCCCCGACTGCACCTACATCTCACAGTATGGATTCCCCCACTCCTTCGTTGTCGCATTTCTCAACTGTAGCAGCAGAAGAGATTTTACAACTCATCCAGTCTTGCAATCCTACCACCTGCCCATTGGATCCACTCCCTTCCACTATGCTCCAGACCATCTTGCAAGACCTTCTGCCCTTCATTACAACTATCATCAATAGATCCATAGCATCCGGTCAGGTACCAACTACTTTCAAGAGAGCAAGGGTTATTCCCATCCTAAAGAAACCTGCTCTGGATCCATCAGACATCAGTAACAACAGACCAGTATCACTTCTCTCGTTTCTTTCAAAAATTCTTGAACACATTGTCTATAATCAACCTTCTGTCTATCTCTCACAGAACAACCTCCAAGATCCCAACCAGTCTGGCTTTAAAGCAGCTCATTCCACAGAGACAGCCCTTTTGGATGTCTCTGAGAAACTAAAAATGTTGCTAGATCAGCCAAACTGTCATCCGTCCTTATCCTCCTTGACCTTTCAGCATCGCTTGATACAGTCAACCACAAGACTCTCTTGTTCACCCTCAGGAGTCTTGGGATTTGTGGATCAGCTTGGGAATGGTTCTCATCCTACCTGGAATTATGCTCATATCAGGTAACATGGAGGGGAGTGACATCTGCTCCATGCAGACTCTCCACTGGCGTCCCACAGGGCTCAGCAGTTGGTCCTCTTCTTTCTCCCTGTATACTCACTCTCTTGATCCAAAATGTAGCTGCACAGCTTGTTTTCAACCTGCCAACGCCCTCATCACTCTTCGCACTGCACCCCGCACCCTCCAAATGCTGACCTATCTGAGTTACTATACTATATCTTGACCTGCATCTGCATGATTTTATGGATTGTGCCCCTGCCACATGATTGGCTGATCAGATAACTGCATAAATGTGCAGGTGTTCAGGTCTTCCTTTTAAAAAGGTGAATGTAGTGAATGTAGTGTAATGTAGTGGATGGTGAATGTAGGTACAAAGCAACTTTGCGAGGAACAAAAATATAAGTCACTATATATGAGATATATGGCAATGATCAGATATCATGTAATGTCAGACAAAAGCTAATATACTAGTGTTTTGAAGGGGGCTAGTGTTACAAATACAGATATTTTAAAATGACAAATTATAAAAAAAAAAAAAAAGTAAGCGCTTTAAACAAAACTCATTATTCTAATGTAGAGTTCCTTGGAGCTCTATGCCGTGTGACACTAATCAAGTACTTTCCCAAGCATCTGTATTTTTGCAGAATGCATTTATGGTGAATTGAGATTAAATATCTATAAATATGTCATACCTATGGCCAGACAGAGTTTCTAAAAGACAAGAGTCTAAAAAACTTCATTGACCTTATCATAATAAAACTTCCAGAAAGCCTGTAGCATTGGAGATACTTTCTTTCATTAAAACAGATCTACAGTCTTTATTAAACCTAGTAAAATACCATAAGTTGTACAATTAGCAGTCCTAGGCATGCCAGTTTGCCATCATCTGTATCAGAAAAAGAAACTCTTCACTACATATTAGTCGTACCTTACAAGAATTGCATTTCACTTTGTCATTTTTCAACATCACATAGTACATCAAAATATACAGTACAACAACAATCCAACAAACAATTATGGATTAGATACTTCCTGTTTCGTCGACTTACTTTCTGTTTCGTCGACTTACTTCCTGTTTCATCACTTCCTGTGTTTGAATTGTTTGCCGCATGCGGGTCTCATTTGTTTGCTTGGCTAAGTATTTTAATTCATTTTTGAGTTATCCTGAGCTATACTTTAACTTCTTACTTTTTACAAAGTGCGAACACACCGGCAATAGCATCTTAAGAGTAGAACAATCGCTCGGAATACTTTTTGATATCGCTAACATTTTATTTGTTTTCCTGAGTGTCCGCTTCTAGCTGGTTAGCATCACTATCATCACTAGCCTGTTAGCCCGGTTACCGCTAGTACACCTTTTTCACCGTGGCCGTGGGGAAGCAGATCCACGACCTACAGATGAAGGAGGCCGACCTGGAAGATTCCAGGCGCGACCTGGAAGCTTCCTGAAAGCCGTGCTGGAAGCTTCTTGGTCAGTCGCTCACCTGTCTCAGGTAAATCCCCGGCGTGAAAATACTACTCCCTCCACCTCTACTTCATGTGTTTCTCAGTCCAGGCCCAGCGCACCCAGGAAACAGCCTGCCCAGGTGCTGTTCACTCCGGCACCAGGGTACAGCAGTCCCTGGGTGCAGCAGCGGAAGACGCGAGCCGGCCCCCCGGTCAAGGACCTCTCCCCCTCCGCCCTCACCGGTTTTCGAGATCCCCACCCGGAACCCCTTCGCGAGACGGACCGCGACGCTGTGATCATCAGAGACTCCAACATCCGCCACGTCCATGCCTCTGTGACTAAAGGTAAGGCTCGCACTCACTGCTTACCTGGTGCTCGTGTTCTTGATGTCGCACCACAGGTCCCTAGGGTCGTGAGCAGAAACACCAGAGCTGTGGTTCTTCACGCTTGCATGAACAACACCAGCCTGAGGCAGTCGGAGATCCTAAAGAGGGACTTCAACACCCTGGTGGAGACGGTTTGCAGCACAGCGCCCACGGCGAGGATCATCGTGTCTGGACCTCTTCCCACGTACCAGCGAGGAATCGAAAGATTCAGTAGACTTTTTGCTTTAAATGAATGGTTACAGTCATGGTGTCAGGCTCAGAATTTACTCTTTATTGATAACTAGAATGTTTTCTGGGACTGTCCTAGGCTGTTCCGTGCTGATGGCCTGCACCCCAGCAGAGTTGGAGCGGAGATCCTCTCGGACCACATCTCCAGGGCGCTGCACACCTTCTGACTGGTAAACTATGAAATAAATCTAAATTTTAATAGCCATCGTTCACCTCGTCACATTGATACAAATGCACATGTAGCTCATCCTATACAAACTGTGTCTGTTCCCCGAGTAGTGAGATCAAAAAGTAAATGCATGAGAAGTTCTCAAAATAATCTTACTGTAATTCAACCAGAAAAATGGCAAAGAAACAAACAAAAACAGTTCTTAAAGTTCAGGCTTCTGAACATTAGATCACCCAAAGCACTGTAAAGGAAATCATCTCAGAAAATAGCCTTACTGCACTCTGCCTTACTGAAACTTGGATTAAACCAAATGAATACATTAATTACTACAGTAATTGAGTCTACACCATCAGGATATATCTGTAAACATGAGCCTCGTCAGAGTGGTCGTGGAGGTGGTGTTGCCACTATCTTGTGATTTCCTTACTGTTACCCAGAGAACACAGTATAGATTTAGTTCTTTTGAAGTGCTTGTTCTTAATGTTACACTCTCACACATGCACACGAAAAAATCCATGATGTATTTTGCTATAGCGACCGTGTATAACAGACCCCCAGGGCCCTACACTGATTTTCTTATGCCTCTTTTCCACCGGAAAGAACCGGGTGCTGGTTCAGAGCTAGCGCTGGTGCTGGTTCAAAGTTGGTTCCACTGGCGAACCCTCTAAGAACCGGTTTGCCTTTCCACCGGTTAGAGAGCATCACAGAGCCGAGTGTGACATCACTGTATACGTCTCACGTGTCCCAGCAACTTTAGTGCAGCAGCGGCAAACACAAACACATCAACAATGGCGGATGTTGCTTTACTGTTAATGCTCATGGCTTTGCGAACATACATGGGCATCCAAACGCGTCGAATATAACGTGTACGTGCAGCTCCATGTAATGTGTATAAACGGAGGTTGTAATCGATAAAGTACATAATGTTATTTTATCATTAACACAGAAAAAAGTTAGCCTTAGCATGTAGCTACTTACTATTATGTGTGCTGATAATGTATCATATTGCGGTAAAGTAAAAGTGTATTAAACATTAGTATACTTAAGGTACATTAACAAATGCGCTAACAGTAGCCCCGCCCACAGCCCCTGACACAAGCGGTTCTTAGGTCTAGATCAGCAACGTTTTGGTGCTACTTAAGAACCACTTTTCCTGGTTCAGGACCGGTGCTTTGGCTGTCGAAACAGAAAGAACTGGTTCTAAATTAGGCTCTGGCTCCGAACCAGCACTCAAACTGCCTCGGTGGAAAAGGGGCATTAGAGAGTTTGCAGATTTTCTTGGAATTGAATTATGGAATTATGGGTCAGAGCGTAGCAACAACATGGACACGTTAACATGCTGATATGAACGGCTTCCACAAATAACTACCATTTATCTGCATGTGGTTCAAAGGGTGCACACGGTAACTATTAATAGTGTGTCAAATATTATAATGTTGTTCATGTGCTGTTGTGTAGGATGTGTTATGAATTATATATATAAGTTGTATATAAGTGTATTGTGCATTGTACTGTCCGTGATTGGGACTAATTATTTACATTTTACATTTACAGCATTTAGCAGACACTCTTATCCAGAGTGACTTACATTTTTCTTATTTCAGTTTATACACCTGAGCAATTGAGGGTTAAGGGCCTTGCTCAGGGGCCCTGCAGTGGCAACTTGGTGGACCTGGGATTCGAACCAGTGACCTTCCGATCAGTAGGCGAACACCTTAACCACTGAGATACCACATCCCACAATCCCATAATTATGAATGGATTGTAGTTTGTGGATGTTTATTATGATTGTGAGATGTGTATTTGAATGTTATATGTTTATATTTTTTATAGTTTTCATGGTGTCTGAAGAGAGAACGAGTGAGTGTGTAAATAAATTCAAACGACATCAGTACGATGCGTGGGCATTATTTTATTGAACCAGTGCAGCTACAATACTCACCCTCAAGAGAGAAACTCATAACCTCGAGTGAAAGTGGAGAAAAACTAAATTAGAGGTTTTTAGAATTGCGTATAAGGACAGTATGCCCAACTATAGACAGGCTCTAAAAGCTGCTAGGGCTCTGAGCACCTGAGCAAACTCATAGAAAATAACCAGAACAATCCCAGGTTTTTATTCAGCACAGTGGCTAGATTAACAAAAAAACAGAAATGTGAACACACTATTACCTCACAGTTCAGTAGTGGGGATTTTATGAGATTCTTTACTGATAAAATTAAAAGCATCAGAAACAAAATAGTTGATGTTCTACATGTGAGATGTACAGCTTGTGAATCAGTTTCACCTAAAGTGCTACACACAACTACAGTGCTTTACAAGTAGAGGACAGGAAGAGTTAGATAAGCTTATTACTACAGCTAAATCAACAACTTGTTCACTAGACCCCATCCCAAATAAATTACTGAAAGAAGTGTTACATAAAGCTGGTGAGCCTCTTCTTTATATTATTAACTCCTCGTTGTCTTTAGGTTACATCCCTAAATCCTTCAAGTTGGCAGTTATTAAGCCACTCATGAAAAAACCTAATTTAGATCCTAATGAACTATCAAATTACAGACCTATTTCACATCTTCCATTTATGTCTAAAATACTAGAAAAGGTTGTGTCTGTTCAACTGTGCTCCTTCTTACAGGAGAACAATATCTTCGAAGAGTTTCAGTCAAGTTTCAGGCCCCATCATAGCACAGAAACTACACTTGTAACAAGTTACAAATGACTTGTTCTTAGCTTCGGACCAAGACTGTATGTCACTATAAGTTCTACTTGACCTTAGTGCTGCATTCAACACTAAAGATCACAACATTCTTCTAGATCGCTTACATAATTACACAGGTATT
The DNA here is from genome assembly GCF_030014155.1 of Tachysurus vachellii. Classification (NCBI taxonomy): domain Eukaryota; kingdom Metazoa; phylum Chordata; class Actinopteri; order Siluriformes; family Bagridae; genus Tachysurus; species Tachysurus vachellii. The sequence continues at coordinate 22,031,926 of NC_083479.1, forward strand.
CATGGACAGGCTTTAAGTTGGTTTAGATCCTACCTGTCTGATCGATACCATTTTGTAGAATTAAATGGTGAATCCTCCAGTTTATTACCAGTTAATCATGGGGTCCCTCAAGGATCAGTCCTTGGACCCCTGCTCTTCTTGATATACATGCTTCCATTAGGGAACAATATTAGAAGACATGGGATTAATTTCCACTGTTATGCTGACGATACACAGTTATATACACAGTTAGATACACAGTTATTACGATACTCATCAAAACCAGATGAAATAGCTAAAGTGTCCAAATTAACTCAGTGCCTTAGAGAGAGAAAATATTAGATGAGCTGTAATTTTCTGTTATAAAACTCCGATAAGACAGAAATACTACTTGTAGGTCAAAAACCAGTACACACAAACTCTCACAATTCAACTTCCATTTAGAGGGATGTACTGTTACTAGTAGCTCGAGAGTGAAAGACCTGGGTGTTTATTAGACAGCAACTTGTCTTTTGAAAATCATAGTGCCCATACTACAAAAACAGCCTTCTTCCACCTTAGAAATATTGCCAAGCTGAGAAACATCCTGTCTGTATCTGATGCTGAGAAACTAGTTCATGCATTCATGACCTCTAGACTGGACTATTGTAATGCATTACTAGGTGGTTGTCCTGCATCTTTAATAAATAGGTTAGTCCAAAATGCAGCTGCCAGAGTTCTCACTAGGACAAGAAAGTATGACCATATAACCCCAATTTTATCATCTCTACACTGGCTACCTGTTAAGTTTAGAATTGTTTACAAACTGCTGCTACTTATGTACAAGGCTCTTAATGGTTTAGCTCCCATGTATCTAACTAGTCTTCTAACACGTTACAATCCTTCACGCTCTCTGAGATCACAAAACCCAGGACTTCTGGTAGTTCCAAGAATATCTAAGTTTACTAAAGGTGGTAGAGCGTTTTCTTATTTAGCTCCCAAACTTTGGAATAGTCTTCCTGATAGTGTTCGGGGCTCAGACACACTTTCCCAGTTTAAATGTAGATTAAAAACTCATCTCTTTAGTCAGGGGTACACATAATACATCCCATAATATTGTGCTCTAATACATTAGACTTGCACATTTTTATGAACAGCAGATATGTTAATCCCTCTCCACTGCTTCTCTCTTTCTACCCATCCCGAGGCATCCAGAAAGTGTACCAGCTCCGATCGTCTTCCGTGCGATGAAGATTTTGGACCTCCACTGAGATAAGGCCGACTCAGCGAATCCTGAGGCTTCTAGAGATCTATCAGCTACAGTTAGACTCTGCTATACTAAAAATATGTCAACTCCATGTGGTCTTTTGTCTCTATACAACATCTGTTTGACTGTATTTTTATAATCACACCCTCCAGTGTCACCCAGATGAGGATGTGTTCCCCTTTGAGTCTGGTTCCTCTCAAGGTTTCTTCCTTACCATCTAAGGGAGTTTTTCTTTGCCACTGTTGCCTGAGTCAACTCAGACTTGCTCATTGGGGATAATACATACACATTGTGAACTAAATCCACCTAATATTAATCTTTTTATTATTCTTTATATTAACCTTTTGTTCTATGTTTATGTTCTGTAAAGCTATTTTGAGACAGTCAATTGTTAAAAGTGCTATACAAATAAAATTTAATTGAATTGAGATAGGCATCATAATTATAACAGCCTTTATGAATACATAGACATTGTGAGAACATTTTGATTCCCTAGACCTAGATAACTCTTTCAAAACTAATTAGAACATAATGATCATAGTCAAATAAAAGTCAGTCAAATAAAGACTATTTTGTTTTCACAAACATAAAAGAAATTATTTGACTATGTACTATTACTGAATAATTCCACCAGTATATTATATTATTATTGTATTTAAAACAATAATTGTAAAGCATGTGAAAAGTCTGAGAGAAGAGGGTGGATCAGCTTCCACGATTATTTGCTTTAATTGGTAGAGAATTCCTCAGGTGATCGAGCAGGCTAGAAATATCTGACAATCTACAGATAAAATTCAGGAGTTTTTTTGGAGTCTGAGACTAAAATCAAAAACTTTTACAGTCACCTTTATTGAGCCAATTTTATTGTGAGACGCAATACACCAGGTGAGCCAACTCTAGCTATTTATGTTATAACTGGTACTAACAGTATCATTATGTGATTGATCCTGGTATGAAACTTCTAGTAGTGCTGATTATAACAATTTATTTTTCTTGTATTTTTACCAGCTATGGAGGCCACAGTCATTGAAATGGCAGCACTAGGACGGGCTTTGCACCCTGGCATGATGTATGACTGCCGCAGCGATTCTATCATTCCAGGTAAAAATGGCATAATTTTTAAGCATATACAAGTGTTGCTTTACTACTACATAATGGCAACCTCATTAACTGCATCTTAATACACATGTAAATGTCAAGTTTCAACATTAAAACATATTAAAATAGGCCAGTTTATTGGTAAAAAAAAAAAAAAAAGATTGCCTGTGTGAGCTTTGTTACTGATCATCAATGATCAATACTGTTCTTTAGACATATTAATGTAATTTCATCAATTAATTAATTATTGGAAACCTCTAACTATGCCAGACATTTCAATCATGTATTCTTATTAAGGCACATCATTACATTTTTATCATTTTTTTCTTTCCAAACTTAGGATTCTATTGATTAATATCAATGAGCTAGGCTTTGAAATTAGAATAAGAAGAGCACGGTTTGTCAGAGAAAGGGATGTTTTCAGGGATAAAAATTCAGACCCTTGTGCAGGCATAACAAAAAAGGGGGGTTTATTTATTAAATATAAAAAGGCTGGAAACACTAAGAACATGGAAACAATTAAAACAAGTCACAAAACCAGAACAAAACAAATCACAGAAAACAAAACAGACACAGAGACAATGCAAAAAAAAACAAACAAACGCAAGACCACAGGATTAAATAAATAGTGTAAGAAATTACAGAAATTGCACCCAAATTCCACTCCAAGGTACACATCTAAAAGCTCATTCCTAAAAAGGTTTAAGTATCATAAGGTAATACGTTTAGGACTCTAAACGTATAAACTTGATTAAATTATAAATATGGGAACGGCAGCAGGACATTAAGCATCACCACGAACAAAGGGTCTACGTGACTGCGATTACCATTTAAAGTGACCACTTGGTTGATAACAATTGTATCAATACCAAGACAAGGTGTACGTGACCATGATTAACATTTAAAGACAATCAGCTAGACAACAAGGTTTAGCCCAGCCATTTGGGAGACATTCAGTTCTTACACTCAATACACATTCAAAGCGGAACTTCATTTAAATTACCAAAAGGGAAAACAGTATAAAATGCGTGAGCAGAATTTGCTCTGGGTTCTTATTGACTCCGATGAACCCAAAGTACGTCATGTATTTTGTCACTGCTATGCTGGAATAAACTTCTTGTTCTTCATTAAGATCTTCAACATCATCGTCTTATTTTTACACAACACATTTTTTTATTTCTTACAATAGGGAAGGCAATTACAAGGAACAGGTTTGCAAAAACAAAAGCAATGCACATGGCACAAGACAAAGCCTGCCAGAATGTCCCCCTAGTGTCCAGGAAGGGAATTGTCAAAGCCTTTCCTGACACTGTTTGGTGATTAGTTATTATACTGATTTTCTTAATGAATGTATTCCATTGTCATAAAAAAATTCTTTGTGTATAGCTGTTTGAAAGCTAGATAAATTAGTTTTGTTTAGTATTGATGAGATGAATGACAAGATTGTTTAACAGTAGATTGTACCTTTAAAATGATTATTAAAATAATCAGGATATAATTTTTTAAATATAAACAGAAAGTAATGTTATATATTGATGTACTCATCATCCTCTTGATTTGGCCCTGTTGGTATTCATGGGATTTAAACTTTACATTTTTCATTTATCCCCATAAAGCCAATGTTTAGTTATTTTTATTTATGCTGGTTTAATATGCAGGTGTGTAATAAGGTCACATTTCTTCAATATTTTATTTTACATCTGAAGTTATTTATTTGTGGATTCACTGAAACAAGTATTACAGTGACAGAAGTATCATTTGCCGTCTCTTACTCATTTCAGGTATTTCTCTATGGGATAACGAAACAATAAAGAAGGGTGTGGTTTCCTCTCGTCAGCCCAAGACAGATCTAAAGTTCACTTCTTCTGACTCTCTCAGTGAGAAAGCAAAACTTTTAGATGTGAGCACCTCCCTTTCAGCTAGCATCTTGGGTGGTTTAGTGGATGTTGGAGGATCAGCCAGGTTCTTACGTGATAACAAATCCTCAGCACGTCAAAGCCGAGTTTCTCTGCAGTACAGCCAAACAACAAGATATGAAGAGTTTACGATGGACCGAAATATCACCTTCCACAACATACTCGAAGATCAAACTGCCACACATGTTACTGCTGTACTGTATGGAGCTCAGGCTTTCATGGTGTTTGATCTAACATCCAATGAAAATGAAGACAAAGAAGAAATTGAGGGAACCTTAAATATAATGGTCAAAAATATACCTTTTATTGATATTGAGGGAGTTGGAGGCCTAAAAATGAGTGATGGTGAAAAAAAAATGTCTGACAAGATCAGCTGTACCTTTTATGGCGACTATGAACTTGAGCAAAACCCCACAACATACATAGAGGCCCTGCAGCTGTACAAGGAGCTGCCATCTCTGCTGAGGAAGAGGGAAAATGATGCAGTACCAGTGAAGGTTTGGCTTTATCCCCTTGTACATTTGAGTAAAAAAGCAGCTACCCTAGAAAGAGAAATTCCCAGGATGCTGATCACTAAAACAGAATCCTTACTGGATGACCTGGGAAATGCAGAGATTCAATGCAATGATCTAATTACAAACACAACAATAAACAATTTCCCGGATGTGAGACAAAGGCTGAAGACATTTCAGGATTTTCTAGGAATCTACAAGATGATGTTTCTCAAATCGCTGCGTAGGCTCATTCCTGCTATTCGGGGTGGAAAGGTGCAGGATCAGGCCTTAACAGAAATCATAGCCATCCATCAGAAGTCTCCGTTTAGAGCTGAGAAGCTTAATCAGTGGCTTGAGAACAATCAGAGTGAATTACATCTGCTTAATCTCTATACCCAACAACTGAGCGGTGTCCCTGTTCTAAAATACTCAGCCCTGATGAGCAGCATTCTCATAGATCCTAGTGTTGATAGTGTGGTGTGCCTCTGCTTCACTTCTCTGAAATATGAAGACCCAAATTTGTCAATTCTAACTAAATTTTTAAAAGTAGATGAGTTTGAAAACCTGATAACAGTTTCAGAGCCAGCTGAGCAATTGTGGTTCCAACGTCCTGAATTAAATGAGAAGATGAAACACAGCTTTTTTCTCTTCAGGAGTTTCTTCCAAGCTAATAAAGATGACACACAAATGAGGTTTGTCATTGTGTCAGTCCCCGATCCCTCCAATCCTGGAATCTCTATCCGTCTTTATAAAAAAGGGAAAATGGTGGACAGTGCATTTCAACCTGTGTCCAAACCTCCTGCACCCAAGGTAAACATTCAGGACAAAAATATAATCCTGAAGCTGCAGAAGTCCCCAACTGGATCAACAGAGTGGTTTAGAGTGGAGTACAGAACAACACATGTCTCTGATTCAGAAGCTGATGTGGAAAAATGGGAAGTCACAGATACTCCAGATGTTCAGGAAAACTTTACACTGACCGACATTAAGCCTGCAAACCAATACTGGGTCCGCTACAGAGCTATTAGTGAAGTTGGAGTGAGTGAACCCAGTGACTCTGTCCTCTTCTTTCGGCAAGGAAAATTAAAGTTTTCTGTGGGCCAGACTTGGGTCAGTTAAGTTTTTTAAAATTTCTATTCATGCATGTATGAGTTTTGACCATTCATCATTTAGGGTTTAGCTGAAATTGTACATATGTCTGTAAAATGTACATTTGTTTTTCTACAGAACTGGGAAATTTATTACTGAACTAAGGACCCAAATGATGGGTAATTTGGCAACTTCAAAGTGGAGTCCCTCGAACATCCAATCAGAGGTTATAAGTTTATCGAACAACCCTGTGAGTAACAATATTTATAGTTGGGATCAACAGTGCAATAAACATTATCCCCTCAGTGTTGATTGAACAATTCAAATAATTACCATTAGACATTACCATTATTTATTTTCTTGAGGTCCCTGGGTATTAAATCTCATAGGCCTCAAAGGGCATCTGCCAAATGCCATACTGTAATTTTCAATACTTCTCATACAGCAACATATTACTGCTTTTCTAGAACTTTTCTGTTCTAGAATAGAGCCTTTATATGGATTAAAACTGCCCACATATGCCATTTCCATTCACCTGGGGTTTATGGCTTCTTATGGTTCATTGCTTACTCACCACAAAAATTTCCCTGTTATGCTGAAGTCCCTGGAGGGATGAAAATAGGAATGGCTTTGTGCATCCAAGGGGTTCTTTTTGAAAGAGACAGACCGTAAGTATACATGACCCATGCTCTCTCATGCACACACACACACACACACAAACACACAAACAAGTCAAGAAGCTGTTATTGTCATTTCAACCTTAAATAGCTGACGCAGTACAGTGAAATGAAACAATTTCCTCCATGACCATGGGGCTACATAGAACAACACAGAGCTAAGGACTGAAAGCAAGTTGTTACAGCCACAAGTGCAACATGTGCAACCTAGTGCAAATAGTGCAAGACAAAAGACAGTGCAGACAAACAATGCAAAACACGCTGAATGTAATGAACGTTGTACAAAACATTGTGCAGGTATAGAGTTGTAAATGTTGTGCAAAAGAGAGATGGGACACAGAATAATAGGCACAGAGATGAGATTAGAGCAAGCAGTGTTGTGGTTCTATTTTTCTTTAGGTTACTAGTACAATTTTATTGCAGCAGAAAGTCAGTGTAAAGGAGAAAAATTAATAGTTCCTTCCTTTAAGGGGTTGTAGGTGTGCTTGGGCAGAAATGCATGCTCCAATCCTAGGCAGCAGGAGGGGGACGGCAGTGAAAAAGTGAGGCGGTCCTCTCCAGGAGCGTAGCGTAGGCTCAGCCGGCAATCTGAAGTCCTGGATCAGCTGGAGGTTTCTGAAAAAGAATATAAAAGAGACAACATCCATTAGTTCCATCAGGCACGCCCCTTTTACCACTCTCTAGCCGCTGAGCCTAGCTTTCTGCTCTCCTCCTTGAGGGTGAACGCTCCAGCGGCACTCCTGATTGGCCCGTGTTTTTCGGCGGGCGTTTCGCCCACCCCGTTTTACTCTCACTCCCAGCAGTGCTGGCCATTATGCTGAAGTTTGAGAGATCACGCTTAGCGCCGCTGGCCAAGGTGCTGAACCACCGCCTTTTACACTCTCTCTCTTCTTGGCTGCCGATGCAGAGGGCAAAGAGCGGTTTTTCCTCCATGAATTTGCTGTGGTGCACGTGCTGCCACCACAATATATACACTTCTATTAGAGCCGCAATTTTGGTGAGTTATTGAAATTTGGTGTGCAAAGAATGTGCAAAACAGCTATTTAAAGAATTGTGGTGTAAATGTTCATGATAGAGGGAAGAGAGACTCCAATAATCTTCTCAGCTGTCTACACTATCTTGCGATCCGAGATGGTGCAATTTCCAAACCAGACAGTGATGCAGCTGCTCAGGATGCTCTCAATGGTCCCTCTGTATAATGCAGTCAGGATCGAACTTGATGATGTGGTTCAATCTGTGCATTGCTAAACAGTTGTGGGTCAGCAGAGTGAACAGCTGTGGACTGAACACACAGCCCTGAGGGGCATCAGTGCTCAGTGTGGTGGTTTTGGAGATGCTGTTCCCGATCTTGACTTACTGAGGTCTCTCAGTCGCATTGTAAAATAGTGAAAACCATAGTATGCCACAGTGAAAACCTTGGCTAATAACTAAAACCAACTTTACTTTTCTTTACAGCTTTTTCTTCAGTCTTAGAACTGGCCCCAACTCTAAAGATGACATCGCTTTTAATTTGAAAATTAAGCCCAATAATTATTCTGAAGGCAGAATACGCCAGAATATAAATTTAGCAAATTCAGTAAAATATTTTGGGTGCCCTTTATCCAAAGGATCACACTTTATTTTCTTCATCGTCATCAATCAAAAAGCCTACGAGGTATGGGAATTAAAAAATAAATGGAGACATACAAGTAAATAATATAAAAGATGTTAACTAATTTCTTCTTTTCAGGTGTATTTAGATGGCCGGAAGTATTGCTCATACAATCACATTATACCAGTGGACAAAGTTAAGATGATTCATATTGATGGATTTGGATGCAATATAAATAGCGTCGGTTTTGTTTTGGTAAGTCATGTTGTCAAAGTCTCCAGTTATTTTGTAGTGGATAGATTTACACTGTACAGGGTTTTGGAACAGTGTTTTTAAACAACTGTAATAAAAATGTACACATCTTATGGATAATTCTGTTAATAAGTATTCTTTATACTTTTCATCTCTCCAGAACTGGAGTGCATCTTCCTTTGGTAAAGAACAACGTTCTGGCATCCCACAGTGGGAGCTTTCTAACATCCAGTCAGATATCAAATATCCTCTCTGTAAACCTGTAAGTAACATGCACTTTTTATCACATATACTAATAAAGCTTAAAAAAAAAAGTACAACAAAGGAACATTAAAAGATTATGATTAGAAATACTGTTTAGCCTTCACAATAATGCTAACATGATTTATGACTCAAACAGAAACAGCCCTATTTGTACCCAATTCCTGGAGGGTTAAAACCTGGATTGGCTTTGTTTTTCCAAGGGGTAATTCCTTTAGGATCCAAGGGGTATGCTCTCAAAATACTGCACACAGAAACCTTCACTTTTTTTTATTGTCTTTAAAAGACTGAAACTTACATATCTTTTTCAGCTTTGAAATAAATCAAAAGGTTGGGCCACATGAACATGATGAAAACATCTTCCAGTTCAAGACTGACCTATCAAGTGTAGTTTATAATAACTACCATAATGGTGAATGGGAGCAACAAAGATATAAGGAGGAACCCATATTTGTTGAAGGGGAAGCCTTTGATATCTTCCTGCTTACTACACAAGGAAAATATGATGTGAGAAGGAAAATGTGTGGAGAAACAGTTTAATTAAGTCAATAACATGATATTAAATCTTAATAACATGATATTAAATCTTTTCTTTTACCTTTTCGTTTAGGTATTTGTAAATGGACGTCGGTTAAGTAAGTTTAAAGAAAAGATATCAATAAGAAATGTGTCCATAATTGAAATCACTGGAAATGTCTTCATGAACACGTTTGCCATTATTCAGGTAAGTCATTGTCATATAGTTAAGCAAATAATTGACTTCTGTGAAATAACTTTGCTGTAATGTTTGCAAGAAAAAAATTATTTTGAAATATACATCCTTTTAAGGGTGAGAAATATTGTAAGAATATCATATGATTAAAATGTAATCAAATTAATATATTACAATTCAAATGTTGAATGTAACACATTCTATTAATAATAATAAGTATTACAAGTATTATTTACTCTAAGTATAGCATTCTAATATATTAGCAATTAAATACCATTTTATTCAATAATTAATAACACTTTTTTCTTTTTTATTCCTGTCAGGTGGATTACACTAATCTGACCCTTGACATTGCAGCCCTTATGTGAGGAGATCACCAGGTTACATCATTTTTTCATTTACTGGTTTGTGCAAGTGACCCAGTGATTGAGATGTTTAGTGGTCGCATAAGTGTTAATAAAACTCTTTGCTTCTAACTGTTGAATTGTGTTTGTATTAATACATTTGTCTTGGTTTGTGTTAATTTGAATTAATGTGTCTGGGATGCTGGACAAACAGATATCAGTATATCATTTTTTTAAATATTAAAGTACATTTATAAAATAATGGAAGCAATATTAATCCAGTAACTTTATATTTTTTATAAAAATATAAAAGTTATATTTTTCTGAAACAATTTGAAGTATAGGTTCAATAAGACTATTTACATGTCAAAGTTTTTTATATAGAAATATTAGAAAATAAACTATTTACATGATTGAAGATCCTGATAAAATGACAAAACTGTGCAAAATACAAACACACACACACACACACACACAATATTTACCATCCATCCATCTTCTACCGCTTATCCGGGGGCAGCAGTCTGAGCAGGGACACCCAGACTTCCCTCTCCCCAGACACTTCCTCCAGCTCCTCCGGGGGAATACCGAGGCGTTCCCAGGCCAGCCGAGAGACATAGTCCCTCCAGCGTGTCCTAGGTCTTCCCCGGGCCTCCTCCCGGTTGGACATGCCCGGAACACCTCCCCAGGGAGGCGTCCAGGAGGCATCCGGAACAGATGCCCGAGCCACCTCAGCTGACTCCTCTCGATGTGGAGGAGCAGCGGCTAAACTCTGAGCTCCTCCGGAGGGCCCGAGCTCCTCACCCTATCTCTAAGGGAGCGCCCAGCCACCCTGCGGAGGAAACTCATTTCGGCCGCCTGTATCCGGGATCTTGTCCTTTCGGTAATGACCCAAAGCTCATGACCATAGGTGAGGGTAGGAACGTAGATCGACTGGTAAATAGAGAGCTTCGCCTTGCGGCTCAGCTCTTTCTTCACCACAACAGACCGTTATATCGACCGCATCACTGCAGAAGATACACCGATCCGCCTGACGATCTCCCGCTCCATCCTTCCCTCACTCGTGAACAAGACCCCAAGATACTTAAACTCCTCCACTTGAGGCAGGAGCTTTCCAACAACCTGTAGGGGACAAGCCACCCTTTTCCGGCTGAGAACCATGGCCTCGGACTTGGAGGTGCTGATTCTCATCCCCACCGCTTCACACTCGGCTGCAAACCGTCCCAGTGCACGCTGAAGGTCCTGATTTGAAGAAGCCAACAGGACAACATCATCTGCAAAAAGCAAAGACGAAATCCAGTGGTCCCCAAACCGGACTCCCTCCGGCCCCCGACTGCACCTAGAAATCCTGTCCATATAAATAATGAACAGGACCGGTGACAAAGGGCAGCCCTGCCGGAGTCCAACATGCACCGGGAACAAGTCTGACTTACTGCCGGCAATGCGGACCAAACTCCTGCTCCAGTCATATAGGGACCGGACAGCCCTTAGCAGAGGGCCCCGGACCCCATACTCCCAGAGCACCCCCCACAGATCACCATGAGGGACACAGTCGAATGCCTTCTCCAGATCCACAAAGCACATGTGGACTGGTTGGGCAAACTCCCATGAACCCTCCAGCAACCTGGTGAGGGTATAGAGATGGTCCAGTGTTCCACGACCGGGACGAAACCCGCATTGTTCCTCCTGAATCCGAGGTTCGACTATGGGCCGAATTCTCCTCTCCAGTACCCCGGCATAGACTTTTCCGGGGAGGCTGAGGAGTGTGATCCCCCTGTAGTTGGAACACACCCTCCGGTCCCCCTTCTTAAATATAGGGACCACCACCCCAGTCTGCCAGTCCAGAGGCACTGTCCCCAGCCGCCACGCGATGCTGCAGAGGCATGTCAACCAAGACAGCCCCACAACATCCAGAGACTTGAGATACTCAGGGCAGATCTCATCCACCCCCGGTGCCTTGCCACTGAGGAGCTTCTCAACCACCTCAGTGACCTCAGCTTGGGGGATCGATGAGTCCTCAACTGAGCCCTCTGCCTCTGCTTCCTCAGTGGAAGACATGTCGGTGGGGTTGAGGAGATCCTCGAAGTACTCCTTCCCACCGTCCGAGAATGTCCCCAGTCGAAGTCAGCAGATTCCCGCTCTCACTGTAGACAGTGTGAGCAGGGCACTGCTTCCCCTTCCTGAGGCGCCGGACAGTTTGCCAGGTCTTTGCCGGACAGTTTTGCAACAGGACAGTTGCAAGCCCAACTATATCTAGTCGGTATCTCTCGACCTCCCGCACCAGCTCAGGCTCCTTCCCCCCCAGCGAGGTGACATTTCATGTCCCTAGAGCCAGATTCCGTGTCCGGGGATTGGGTCGCCGAGGCTCCTGCCTTCGACCCAATCCACATTGCACCAGCCCCTTACGGTTTCTCCTGCAGGGTGGGGCCCTGGTTGCGCCATACCAGGCGACGTCACGGACCTTGCTTTGTTTTTCTTCATAAAGGGCTTTTGAACCGCTCTTTGTCTGGCCCGTCACCCAGGACCTGTTTGCCTTGGGAGACCCTACCAGGGGCAAAAAGCCCCAGACAACATAGCTCCTAGGATCATTCAGGCACGCAAACCCCTCCACCACAATAAGGTGGCGGTTTAAGGAGGGGCCAATATTTACATAGTATATAAAATTTATAAATTGTTCATGGTGTGCCATGCATTGTAACAGTCCCTGGTTATCATGAAACACAGGCACACATCACAGGAGGAGCATTTTACTGTGGTCCTCTGGTGGCAGTGGAACACATTAGCACATCTCTGGTGTCCCTCCACTGAACAAACACCACGGGCCCCTCGCGGATCCAGCGAATGGTGCCCCGGGGAGACGACCTCTCAAGCCTGCCTGGCCTGTCTTGGGGGAACCCAATACACTGTCTGCGAATGGTACCGCAGGCCCAGATCTTCTTTGCCAGCAGGTCACAAAAGAGAACTGGGCTTCTGTAAAAGTTATCCACAAATAACTTATACCCGGTACCAAGCAACTGCGTATTCATGAGACGCATTACGGAGTCATAGCTGAGCCCCTTGACAATTGGTGATCCCTTGCCTTCGTAGATGAAGAAGTCCCAGGTGTAACCATTGGTGGAATCCGCCAGCACAAACAGCTTATAACCCCACTTCACAGGCTTGTTCTTTATATATTGGCGGATTCCGCTGCGGGCTTTGGATGCGACCATCCTCTCATCTATCACAACACACTGGTGGGGTTGGTAATGCGCCATGCACACCTGCCTAAACTCATGGTACATTGGCTTGATTTTACAAAGTCTATCGTACCCAGCGGTGCCTCTTTTTAAGTTGTTGGCAGCATCGTCATCAGGGTCACTGAGGTGGAGGGCGCGTGAGATGGCTTTGAACCTGCGCCCTGACATCACACTCGATGGAAAAGAAAAGGTATATAGCTCAGACCTTCTCCAATAGTCATTGATGTGCGGTGTCTTGACTAATCCCATGTAGATGGTCATCGCCATGTACGACATCATCTCTGCCAAGGTGATCCTTTGAAAGGTGTCTGGGTGGTCGGTTTCTCCAAATTTGTTGGAATTGTTCACAATGACTTGTAGTATATCACTGGTCATAAACAAAGTAAATAACTGTAGGACGGTGTATTGTACACCACCCATGAGCTGGCCACCAGGTGCTGGGAGGAAGGATGGCTGTTCAGGAGTGATGTCCTCCACATCAGTGCCCTGCCATGCACCTTCAGGTACAGAACTCTGCTCTGGAGTGCTTCCCCTCCTGCTTTCCTTCTGGCTCTCCCTCTGGCTCGTCCTCTGGCTCTCCCCCTCCCCTGTCTTGCAGGCTGTGTGGAGGTAGAGGGTTGGGGTTCCAGCTCCTCCTCTTCTCCCTCCTCCTCCTCAACAGTCATTGGGGTCCTCGTGGG
>NC_083480.1:0-23212 GCF_030014155.1 Tachysurus vachellii
ATACTATACAATACACACATAAATAACACTATACTATACAATACACACATAAATAACACTATACTATACAATACACACATAAATAACACTATACTATACAAGACAATACACACATAAATAACACTATACTATACAATACAGACATAAATAACACTATACAATACAAGACAATAAAGACATAAATAACACTATACTATACAATACACACATAAATAACACTATACTATACAATACACACATAAATAACACTATACTATACAAGACAATACACACATAAATAACACTATACTATACAATACAGACATAAATAACACTATACAATACAAGACAATAAAGACATAAATAACACTATACAAGACAATGCAGATGTGATACAAGAGACATTATGAGTATTAAATATAAACACAGAATATATGACAGATCAGTTATGTACATAAAGTGTGAGAAGTGCATGGTAGTGCAAATAACAATATTGTGTAATATTTTGTTTTGTACAATATACAGTAACAGTAATATGTGTAACATATACATATGATGTGATGATGTTTTTAATCATATATATCCCAGTCAGCAAGTTTCCTTTGGGCCAGATAAACAGCTGAGCTGTGGCCCAGATTAGTTTGCCAAAACTGAACCAAAGCAGTGCCATAAGTCCACCAAGCATGAGCCCAATGTAATTTTATGTGGCCCAAATATGGCACACCTCTTCTTTGCCAGAACTGAACCAAAGGAGTGCCATAACTCCACCAAACATGAGCCAAATAATACAATTTAATGTGGCCCATATGTGAGCCGTATATGCAATTTTAGTATGGTTGAGTTCTGTTAAAATCTAACGGCCCATATGTGCCCCACATGCAGCTGACAGTATGTTAAAGTCTTATTAACTCAAAGGTAAATGGAACACTCACTCACTCACTCATTTTCTACCGCTTATCCGAACTACCTCGGGTCACTTTAAGGAACTTTAAGGAAAAAGTCTCACTGAATAAATCTGTAAGAAAAAACCAAAAACAAAATCTGTAAAAAAGGAAGCAGGGTTAAAAGCAGGCAGGCTACATAGTGATCTTCTTCTTCTTCTTCTTCTTCTTCTTCTTTCGGCTTTTCCCTTCAGGGGTCGCCACAGCGAATCATCTCTCTCCACCTAACCCTATCTTCTGCATCCTCAACACTTGCACCCACTAGCTTCAAATCCTCATTAATTACATCCATATACCTCCTCTTTGGCCTTCCTCTTTGCCTCCTGCCTGGCAGCTCCATGTCCAACATTCTCCTACCAATATACTCACTCTCCCTCCTCTGAACATGTCCAAACCATCTTAATCTCGCCTCCCTAACTTTGTCCCCCAAACGTCCAACATGGGCTGTCCCTCTGATGTACTCGTTCCTAATCCTGTCCAATCTTGTCACACCCAAAGAGAACCTCAACATCTTCAGGCTACATAGTGATATCAGGCATAATTTCAGATATTAATACAAGTGCAGAATTTTAGTTCAAATTATATAAATTATAAGCACATCATATAACATATACAGTGAAGAGACAGGTTTAGTTCACTTGGTTTTGCCATGGCTACACTAACCTGTGGGAACATAAAAGTATGAAAAATTTGAAGCACTGTTTATTTGATTTGTATCTTTCTTATTATAGTAATTGTCATATTACTTATTATTTGCTTATCTTTGCTTATTTTAATAACAAAGACAAAATAAACTATAAACTATATTGTGCTCATACAATTTTATTTAAAACAACTATTAAATTACTCAAATCATGATATAAGAATTCGGTCATAGCACCCACAGGTTATGACAGGATGGGGTTCATATTTGTGAAATGTTAGAGAATGTTAACATAATTGATAATGTGATTGTTGCAAACATTTCTGCACGATCACACTGTGGCATGTAATTATTTATTTTAAAATAGGGCAGAGAATGGTCAAAAAGCAAGGCATGAACAAGCAGTCAAGTGAAGTTTAATTTTTTTTATTAATTTACAATTGATAACACTTTACAATAAGGTTTAATTTGTTAACAAAAGTAAATGTATTAGCTAACCACGAGTGATAGCCTACATTTCTTACTGTATTTGGTAATCTTTGATAACATTAGTTAATAGAAATTAGAGATGAGCTGGATACTCGGCTAAAACGAGTATCCGGTACGGATAAAGCACTTCTGCCGATTACGAGTATTATACGAGTAATACGAGTCAATATCTGTGCTCGGATTGGATGAAAATCATCATTGAGTAGCTGATTGTGTCAGCGTTCTGTGATAGGCTAGTCACAGCGCCCCTCCCCTACAGTGATAGGCTAGTCACAGCGCCCCTCCCCTACAGTGATAGGCTAGTCACAGCGCCCCTCCCCTACACACATACAGATGTATTGTGTTGCTGTGTCTCGCTCTGCTCACTCACAGTCACACACAGAACAGCTCTCTGTCTCTCCCTCAGTCACTCGGGTTCGCGGGTCTTTTCCATTAACGTTTAGGGTTTCTTCAGCTTTTTACTTCGGGTTGTAACCTTAATACGTACTTACTAACCAGTAGAGTTCTGGTAAACGTGGGTTCGTTTTTGTTATAATTAACAGATTGTTAATTATAACAATCAGATTGTTAATTATAACAATCAGATTGTTAATCAGATTGTTAATCTATAACAGATTGTTATAATCGCTATAATATTTCCACACCAGGTGTGTGTGTGTGTGGAAATATTATAGCGATTATAACAATCTACTGCAATCTGTTATTCCTGACCTCTACCTCTGCCCTTACCCACCTTACTTTTCTATTTCAATCTGTACCTCAACCTAACACCTAACCTTAACCTCTGCCCTTACCCTCACCCCACCCTCTTACCCCAACCTTTACCCTAACCTTAACCCAACACCCAACCCTAACCTTAACCTTTGCCCTTATCCTATCCTCTTAACCTAACCCTAACCTTAACCTTTACCCTTACCCTATTCCCTTACCCCAACCCTTACCCTAACCTTAACCCAGTACCCAAACTTAACCTTAACCTTTGCCCTTACCCTATCCTCTTACCCAAACCTCTGCCCTAACCTTAACCCAAAACCCAACCTTAACCTTTACCCTTACCCCTACCCTATCCTCCTACCTCAACCCGCGTCCTAACCTTAACCCAATACCCGACCCTACCCTTCCAACCGTTCTTTTGACCCCTACACCTCTTTCCGTTCCCTAAACTTAACCTTCACTTTCCTAGCTTTTTCCTCCCCCCCTTTCTCTCCCCCCATCTTTTTTCTTCTATTTGCTTCTTCCTCTCTACCCTTTCTTCTCTCCTCTCCTTCTTACCCAAAACAACCCTAATTTCCATACAATACTTACCTGTATCCGGCCTTCTTTCAATACTTACCTCCAATGCAGTAAAATACCGATTTCACTCCATCCATAAAATAGGGGATCTTGGAGACCTGTAAAATAAATAATTAAATTAGTAAATAAATCAATAAATAAATAATACAATATCATCTGGTTAAAACAAATAGGGGGAAAAAGATTCTTGGTTGTGCCCATGCACCAAAAATCCATTTGGATATTTTTTAAGAAATCGCTGTTCTAAAACCTAACCCTAACCCACGCAGGTTAAGACCTTGTGATGGGGGAGTCATTGTATACTTTCAAAAACCTAACCCCACCCCTAATCCTAACCCCACCCCCAACCCTACATCTGGTGGAGAACCTTCCAGGGTTAGGGTTGTGTGGTCAAAACGAAAATGCACATATGTGCAGATGCACATTTTTGCTCAGGGTTAGGGTTAGGTTTTTGAAAGTATACAATGACTCCCCCCATCACAGGGTCTTAGGGTTAGTGTTGGGGTTGGGTTAGGTTAGGGGAATGACCAAGGCCCGGGTCCAGGCCCAAGGGGATAGGGAATAGAGGGTGGAATTAGGATTAGGGTTGGGGTTAGGGTTAGGTTAGTTAGGTTAGGGGAAAAGGCCGTGCTTCTGGGAGTGACCCAGAAACAACGTTGTGCACGGGCCTGCCACTCGGGCCTCGTTTTCGGCCACCACCATCATGACGAACGAAAAAACATCGCCTGTCTAGAGTTATAAGCTTAAAGCGCTCTTCTAGAGTTGGAGGAGTTGAGTTCCGACCTCAGACGACGCCTAAGGTTATGTTTAGGGCTAAAAGTTAGGTTTACGGTTAGAAAAATTAGGGTTAGGGTCAGGGTCAGGGTCAGGGTTAGGGTTTAGGGTTGGGATTAGGGTTGGGGTTAGGGTTGGGGTTGGTATTAGGGTTGGGGTTTAGGGTTGGGGTTTAGGGTTGGGGTTTAGGGTTGGGGTTAGGGTTTAGGGTTGGGGTTAGGGTTAGGATTGGGGTTGGGGTCAGGATTAGGGTTAGGGTTAGGGTTAGGGTTGGGGTTAGGGTTAGGGTTGGGGTTGGGTGTAGGGGTTTTCAGACCTGAAACATCCGGAGCCTGCGTTGTGCACTGGCCTACCTCCAGCTATCCACAACAGCCGGCATCATTGAGCGTTGCACTCCCAGTTCTTGGGTTTAGAGGGCCTTGGATTGTAAGTGTTTGGCCCAATGAAGCAAAATGGCCTTAGCACATGTTGGTGTCCAGTGAATTTGGTCACTGTCCACGTCGAACTGTGCAGTTGATAATAGTGGTAGGTGGGGCATATTTCTCTGAACGTGGTCATTAATACTTTCCAAGATTATTTGCTCCTCACGTTTCAGAGTTTTGGCAAAATTAATCAACGGGATCTTAATGACCGTTCCCGGGAACCTGTCCCTCGCCGCCTTTAGGGCCCTCTGTATTTGCTTAATTGCCGTCTCTTTAAATTTTTGGTTCCTGTGGTTGATTCCAAAGGCCAAGATGACCAGTTCTACCTTTACGTGGACCTGAGCTTTGAGGATGATGTTCTCCGCATGCCTAAATGTGGCACCCGGGTAACTGTCAATTTGCAAATCCTCAAAGTGATGCTCTATGACTCTACCCACGTTGGAATCTCCCAGAATACACCACTTTCTGCGGACACTAAGACTCCATTCAACCATTTTCCTGGCTGTGAGCAGGTGTTTCACCGGCCGAAAGATTTTAGGTGTAGCGGTGGGCGGGGTGATTGGTATACTCCCCAGATCAATCAAGAGCTCTGGAGGGAGACTGCCTTCCAATTCAGCCCCAGGGACATGGCACGGAGAATCCCCCGGTGACGAGGGTTGGATTACCCCAGATCGTTCCTCTAACGTGATGAGAGGGCCCTGTTCCATTCCCTCATCGGGCACTAAGGCATCGTTGTGGACATGAACCTCCACCAATGCTGGAGATTTACACCGTGCAACCACCCGCTGCTCCTGGATAAGCGGCAGGGTCGTTTTTCCCTGGGTGTCAGGGCAAGTTTGTATTTTCAGAAGCTCTGGGTGATTGTCCGTACACACAATCGCCGGATTTACCCGCCCACAGACCCTTTCAGGAAATATCTGCCTCTGTCTGGTTTGTCGGGGTGCCCTTTGTGGCTGTGAAGGTGGGAGAGCAGATGGGGTGGATGATCCCATTTGGGGTGTTGTCGGGACAATAGTCACTGCGTCCCGTGACAAAGCCGGAAAATCCTCCGTCAACACCGTGGGGGTTCCATTTTCTACTTCGCCATCTTTTTCTGACCCGCTCTCCCCTAATGCCTCCAAAAGGGCCTTAACCTTTTTAATTGGCACCTCTGTGCTTTTCTTAGCGTACCGTTTATGGTACCATTTTATCGCTATCGTTAATGCAGAATTCCAGTCGTCAATCATCATGTTTGGCAACACCTCACTCACCTGATCGACATGTGATTCGTAGTGGTCCTGCAGAATAAGACGTGCTGTGTAGGCCCAATTTCTGGCGTTCCCTTCCAAGAGGGATTTCGTGTGGGGCGTCATGTTCGCCGGTTTAATGACCCCTGTGAGGTATCGTGTGAGCCTGGAGAATGTGGGTGGTTCAACACTTGAACATGTTGAGATCTTTTCCAGATGGTGAAATGACCGTAGTAGTTCAAATATTTTCTTCACCAAGGCTCTAAACCTCTCATATTCAGGGTCTTTTTCATGTTGCTCAACAGTTTTTTTCAGGGAACGCCTTGGATAGCGTTCCCTGGGTTTCCAAAAATTATCATTACTCCTAAAATCAGGAGAATGAATTTGTTGGTGAGGTTTCTGATATCCACCAGCCCTCCCATGATTATTGAAACCCCGAGGCGTCTCACGCCCATGATGCTTGGGGTAATCTTCCCTGTGTTCATCAGAACGGGGAACCCGTCTCTCCCGTCTGGAACACGATTGGTTGTGGTAGGACATATTGTTTTCAGATGGCAAGTCTGTTGCAACGTTTCGGTAAATTTAAACCTTCATCAGGCAGTGACTTGCCACACAAAAAAAACTTTTTAGTATTATTATTAATTATCTTTTTCAATATTCCAATTGTTTTGTAAAGAAAAATCAAAACTGATTGTAAATTAAATTGTTTTTATAGGGAACTAGGAATCTCAAGTGACTGATACTGATCTTTCTCCAAGCTGCTTCATCCATCAAATGAGTGGGGTGCCCCTGCAGCTTCTTATATAGTCAGCTCACTTGAGGCTCCTCCCCATTTTAAATCTTGAAAAACACTTCTTTCAGAATGGCTAAGGGATTTTGATTATTTTAAAGTTATTTGTTCATGGATTTTTCCATCACCAGTGACAATAATAATAATGATAACAATAATAGACATAATAATAATAGCAATAACCATAATAAATCACAATACTATAATATGTGGGGATTTTTAACTCTTCCTTTTCCTTTTCTTAGGTGCTTCCAATTCCAGGCAAGTGAGTGATCCAGGTAAGTAAATCTTTTTGCACGTTTTTTGTCTTTGTTAAACATTTCCTTCCTTCCCTTAGGTATTAAATTTCCAGTAGGTGAGTATTCAAGATATCTTATTTACTATTTAATTTGGATTGTTCTGTCTTCACTTACAATGTGCTTCCTTCCCTTAGGTATTCCCATTCCCAGGCAGGTAAGTAATCCAGGTAAGTATTTTCTTCGCCCATCTATATTTTCTTTATCCATTTTTTCTTTTTTGTCGTGTTCTATTATCCAAATCCCTTGGGGTTTTCTGCATTTCTCAAAGATGTGGCTGCAATTTTGACAACTGGGGTGGCACGGGCTGGATTAGGTTAGGGGAAATACCGAGGCCTGGGTCCAGGCCCGTGGGGATAGGGAATTAGGGTTAGGGTTAGGGTTAGGGTTTGGGATTGGGCTTAAGGGTTGTGGATTAGGGTTAGGTTAGGGGAAAAGACCGTGGCTCCGGGAGTGAACCAGAACCAACGTTGTGCACGGGCCTGCCACTCGGGCCTCGTTTTCGGCCACCACCGTCACGACGAACGAAAAAACATCGCCTATTTAGAGTTACGAGCTTAAAGCGCTCTTCTAGAGTTGGAGGTCGGTCTAAATTAGGGTTCCGACCTCAGACGACGCCTAAGGTTATGTTTAGGGCTAAAAGTTAGGTTTACGGTTCGAAAAATTAGGGTTACGAACGCGCTTTAAATCTCCGGTTATGTTTAGGGCTGGGAATTAGGGTTAGGGCTAACGGTTAAGTTTTAGGGTTAGGCTTAGGGCTCTAAACCCTAGGGCTAGAAACACGGTTATGTTTAGGGCTGAGAGTTAGGTGTAGGGTTCTAAAAATTAGGGTTAAGTTTAGGGTTAAGTTTTAGGGTTAGGTTTAGGGCTCCAACCACCAGAGCTAGAAACATGGTTATGTTTAGGGCTTAAAAATGGAAACCTGCGGTTATGTTTAGGGTTCAGGAATGGAAAACGCACTAAATGCTATTTAGGGCTAAGGGTACAGACTAAAATTAAAGCCCTCTTTAGCCCGACGACATCCTAAATAGTGAGACACGTCATCAGTAGTAAACCATAGAGTCACAGGGTGTTTCAGCCTTTCATTACTATACACCCTCATCCATGGCGGCTAGCCGTAGGGCGATCACTCCTCGGCTCGTGTCCCATAGCCAATTGAATAAACAATTTATTTATTAAGATAAAAAATAATGATTTAAGTGAACAAATAATATATTTATTTATTTACTTATTAGGATGAAGATCATTTTTTAAGAAAATAATCCTCATGATTCATTTATTCATTAAGATAAATGATTACATTTAGGGTCCTATTTAGTAGAATGATTGCTTTAAAGTCCTATTTACAATAATAATATGTTAGCGCAGCATAATAATAGAATAAATTATTTATTTATTTAAGATAAAACAGATAATTTTTTAAGGAAAATAATCCTATTAATTTGCTAAGTGAGACAAATGTCTAAATTTAAAGCCCTATTTACCACTATAGTGTTAAAGCTGCACATTACTATCATACCTGAACCGTCACACAATAAACATTTTCCACACATTTAAACAAGGTGAAGACAGGTAGAAGACCATGACTCACCTCTCTGCCAGTGGCCCTTTTTGTTAACACCGCCAGGTTTCCGGGACCACACGGGCAGAGTGCTGTGCCCCGCGAAGGATATGTTGAGCCCACAGATCCCAGCGGATGACCCCAGACCAGGTCAACAAGCTTCTACTGGGTAGCCCTCTAGGAAAAATCTCTCAAAAAGACAGTATAATTCCCAGCCAAGTTGAGCTTTTTTCAGTGGGAGGCCAGTCCAGATCCTTAATCGGCCTAATTTTCTCACTGAGGGTGAATTTTCACTTTATATTGTAGTTTATATATTTTATTATGTCTAACACGCCGCAAAAAACGCTTTTTCTCTATCTTTTGTCCTTCTGGAGTTATTAGTTAAAATGTACTCCAAAATTGACTTTATGGGCGGAGTTATGCAAATTATAGGTCTAAAACCCCTTAAACACCATTTAACTGGTTGGAAATGGGTCAAAGCCCGTCTAAGGTGGAATTTAAAGAGATTTTGGATCGCTGCTAAAATAAGAGTTTACTAATTTAAATTAAAATAGCTAATAAACGCCTCTAATTTAAAGTTCAGGCCTAAGTTTCCGGTCCAAACATTATTTTAGCAGGATGGAGCGTAGTTACCATCTCCCCCTTATTTTAAATCTAATCCGTGATTATTAACCTATTTAGAAAATTAATTAAGTTATTTTAATTAAATTAATTTTAGGCCTAATAACCTACGACGCCTATTTCTTGAATCTCCGTATTCATGCCTGAGCTTTAACGCTCTGAACGGGGTAAGATTGGGCCGGCGGGCGCCTATTTTAGGGTCGCTACAAGGCCAGCGGAGATCTATTAAGGGCAATACGAAGCGGGCATCTGCTCGGTGGTCGAGGCACGCAACCAGAGCCTAAGCTAACGATCGCCGTTCCCTTCAGGGTGGACCAGACCTCTGAGGGTGGCACGAGAAAAGTCATGGGTCATTCTTGGCCTTTCTCCTCGGTATCCTGCGTCGAGGGCGGCAGACCCCTACGCTAGATTCGGGCTAATCCCAAACCGTGCTCCGGAAACGTAACCCATGACCCTTAAGACTACGATGCGCTTACGCTTCCCGTCCCTCTTATATCCCTCGCGCTTACGCCCCGGGGCCTGTCTGTTCGGCCGCCCATAGAGCACGGATCGCCCGTGTCATTCGGCCCGATCGCTACAGCACGCGCTCATGAATGAGCATCGAAACTGTCGCCCCCAACTAATGGGGTGCCTCGGTGGGTGTGTATATCAAGACATTACGTTTTGTTTATTTTACTGAGGTTAACAGTTAAAGTTTTTTAACCTCTGCCCACCAGGATCACGCGTCACGTGGAGATGGCTTCCAACGAGGTGTCCGAGGGCGGCACTGGCTGGGTTAGGTTAGGGGAACAGACCGTGGCTCCGGGAGTGAACCAGAACCAACGTTGTGCACGGGCCTGCCACTCGGGCCTCGTTTTCGGCCACCACCGTCACGGCGAACGAACACACATCGCCTATTTAGGGTTACGAGCTTAAAGCGCTCTTCTAGAGTTGGAGGTCGGTCTGAATTAGGGTTCCGACCTCAGACGACGCCTAAGGTTATGTTTAGGGCTAAAAGTTAGGTTTACGGTTCGAAAAATTAGGGTTACGAACGCGCTTTAAATCTCTGGTTATGTTTAGGGCTGGGAATTAGGTTTAGGGCTAACGGTTAAGTTTTAGGGTTAGGCTTAGGACTCTAAACCATAGGGTTAGGGTTAGGGTTAGGGTTAGGGTTAGGTTAGGGTTAGGTTAGGGGAACAGACCGTGGCTCCGGGAGTGAACCAGAACCAACGTTGTGCACGGGCCTGCCACTCGGGCCTCGTTTTCGGCCACCACCGTCACGGCGAACGAACACACATCGCCTATTTAGGGTTACGAGCTTAAAGCGCTCTTCTAGAGTTGGAGGTCGGTCTGAATTAGGGTTCCGACCTCAGACGACGCCTAAGGTTATGTTTAGGGCTAAAAGTTAGGTTTACGGTTCGAAAAATTAGGGTTACGAACGCGCTTTAAATCTCTGGTTATGTTTAGGGCTGGGAATTAGGTTTAGGGCTAACGGTTAAGTTTTAGGGTTAGGCTTAGGGCTCTAAACCCTAGGGCTAGAAACACGGTTATGTTTAGGGCTGAGAGTTAGGTGTAGGGTTCTAAAAATTAGGGTTAAGTTTAGGGTTAAGTTTTAGGGTTAGGTTTAGGGCTCCAACCACCAGAGCTAGAAACATGGTTATGTTTAGGGCTTAAAAATGGAAACCTGCGGTTATGTTTAGGGTTCAGGAATGGAAAACGCACTAAATGCTATTTAGGGCTAAGGGTTAGGGTTAGGGTTAGGTTAGGGGAAATGCCGAGGCCCGGGTCCTGGCCCGTGGGGATAGGGAATCAGGGTAAAGATTAGGGTTGGGGTTAGGGTCAGGGGTTGGGATTAGGGTTAGGGTTGGGGATTAGGGTTAGGATTAGGATTAGGGGTTGGGATTAGGATTTGGGGTTTAGGGTTAGGGTTGGGGTTAGGGCTGGGGTTGGGGTTAGGGCTAGGAGGTGGGGTTAGGGTTGGGGTTAGGAGTTGGGGTTGGGGTTAGGAGTTGGAATTAGGGTTAGGGTTGGGGTTTAGGGTTGGGGTTAGGGTCAGGGGTTGGGATTAGGGTTAGGGCTAGGGTTGGGGGTTGGGATTAGGATTAGGGTTGGGTTTTAGGATTAGGGGTTGGGGTTTAGGGTTAGGGCCGGGGTTGGGGTTAGGGCTGGGGTTGGGGTTAGGGCTAGGAGGTGGGGTTAGGGTTGGGGTTAGGAGTTGGGGTTAAGAGTTGGAATTAGGGTTAGGAGTTGGGGTTAGGGTTAGGAGTTGGGGTTAGGAGTTGGGGTTAGGAGTTGGGGTTAGGGTTAGGGTTATGGACCCCGGACCGTGGCCTCAGTCAGACTGAAGCACACGTTAGGCACGGGCCTGCCTGGCCTTCCACCCCGATCATCCCTTGTGTCCCTTCTCATTCAAACCCCATGGGTGTTGTGAGCCTAGTCTCCCGATCCATTTCCCTTCCGCCCTTCGTCGGGCATTACAAGTCCAATTATTATTGTGTTCAAGCACCATGCATTTTAGTTCCCCCAAACCATGCTTGCAAAAGTGCTTGACAACCCAAGTATGAATGTCCCTCCCCTTTCTAATATTATGGTTGTGTTGCATCATTCTGGTAGCCAAAGTATTTACAGTCTCACCTACATACTGTAGTTTGCATTTATTGCAATAAATTAAGTAAACACAATTAGGGATCCTTGGACTGAATGCGTCCCCAACTGTGAAGACCTCCTTGGTTCTGGGGTTGGAGATGTACCGTTTGGGACAAAACTGGGACTCTATTTTGGTCTTCCTTTTACGTTGCCGGGGTGGGGCCAGTGACGCCCTGACCAATTGGTCCCTTAAGTTGGGATTCTTTTTGTAGGCTGAAATAACCCTATGTCCATGGAGAATTTCCCCCTCCCCCATGAATTTGTTAAAGTTCCCTTTGACCCGCCTATTCAGGATCACACTACTGTCCGAAAAAGTCGACACAAAGGGGATGATTTCGATGTCCTCCAACGGTGTTTTCTTTTTCTGTGATTTGGAGGTCCGGAACAACTTCAGGCACCCTCTGAGGAAGGAACGGGAGTACCCTCTTTTCCTCAGCGCACCAAATAGGGTTCTAGTCGCCCACCAAAACTCCTCCATTTTGGAACTTATCCTCTGGAACCTGAGGAGCTGTGATTTAATAACACCCTTGAAAGTATGCTTAGGGTGGAAGCTCTGTTTATGTAGGAGGGCGTGGGTGTCCGTTTCCTTGAAGTGAACCCTTACCTGCAACCGATGAGTTTTAGAGAAATCATCGCCCTTATATGTGACCGTGTCAAGAAAGGTGACTTCTGATGGGTGTATAGTGTGTTTGACTTTGATAGAGGGATCAAATTGATTGAGGTGGTTTACAAATTTCTGGAACTCCAGTTCCGACCCAGCCCAGACACCCCATATGTCGTCCAAGAAACGGTAATAGTGAAGTGGCTTGACAGGCCAAGTGGCTAGGGCTCCCTCCTCCCATTTGGCCATAAAAATATTGGCATAGGAGGGGGCAAATTTCTTTCCCATAGCGGTGCCCTTGACTTGCAAAAAGTACTCTGAATTAAATTCAAAGTCATTTTGGACCAAGTTGATCTTCAATAGGTCCAGAAGATGTTGATCTGGCCTAAGTTTGTCCGGGTACCTGTCAAACCACTCCTTGACTGCAGTCAATCCCGCTGTCGTGTCAATGTTGGTATATAAGCTGTCTACGTCGATGGTGAAGAGGAAACAGTGTTCTGGCAAGTCAATTGTTCTAATTCTGTCCAAAAAGTCGTACGTGTCCCTGACATAACTGGGGTGCCTGGTGCTAAGTGGGTTCAAAAAGTACTCAATGTACTCCGCCGTGGCATAAGTGTCACTGCCACAGTCGGAGACAATGGGGCGGCCTGGGGGCATCTGAAAGGGCACACTCCATGTTTGGGGGTCCTTATGGATTTTAGGGAGCAGATAGAAACGGCGTTGGCGTGGGCTGTCTGGCCCCATCAGGTAAAGGAGTTGCCTTCTATTAATGAAGCCCTCCTCCTTCAATTTTGTTAGGATCTTCCTAACTACAGGGCCTGTAGTGTCCGATAGGGGTTGATCCAATTTTTGGTAATATTGTGGTTGATGAAGCTGACGGTGGGCCTCCCGAACGTAGGCGGCCCTGTCCATAATGACAGCTGCACTGCCCTTATCCGCCGGCTTAATCACCACGTTCCGGTTTGATTTGAGCTGGGCTAATGCCCGTCTCTCGGGAACACTCAGGTTCGTCCGTTGTACGGGATTCCACGGGAGGCTTCGGAACGCATATCTGTCCGCTCTGATGACCCTCCTAACCTGATTGGGGACTTGAGACAGTTTGGGGGTCCATTCTGTCTTGGGAGTAAAGGGGAGGGGTTCTCTTTCTTTCCTGTATTTAAAGTAAGCAGTTAAAAGCAGCCTTCTGTGATACTGCTGCATTTCTAGAAGGAGCTGCTTTTTCATACCCCGGTTGATCCTAGGTGTAGGAACAAATGTTAAGCCCTTACTTAGGACCCTATATTGGTCCTCTGTGGGTCTGAAGTGGCTGGAAAGGTTCACCACCTCCAGACCTCTCTCTTGACCCCCCCTGGGGTTCACAGGGCTTTGAAGTTTAGGTGCTGGCACCAATGGTCCAGCATCGCCTTTGCACAGCTCGCTGTCCAATGGATCCCATCCTGAGAGACCTGGAAACGTGTCTCTGGCAACAGAGGTAAGTAGGGCATATTCCTTTTAATGTGTGCATTCAATTCCGCTAATGCTGCTATTTCCTCTTTTTTCAGGTTCCGGCTGTGATTAATCAGGGGGATCCAAATGGCTGCGTGTGGAAAGCGGACTTTTGTAGCTTTTACGGCTCTCTGGAGTTGCTTGATGGCCGTTTCCTGTTGTTTTTGGGCCCTGTGATTGATGCCAAAAGAGAGAATAATGGCCTCCACCTCAGTGTGCAAGATGGCTTTGGCTATAAATGCCTCAGCATGCCTGAATGTGGCCCCTGGATAGCTATCTATCTGTAAGTCCTCCAGGTCATGCGGAGGAATTTTACTGAGGTTTGAGTCACCAATAATACACCACTTTTTCCTAACCGTTAAAGACCAGGTGGACACCTTCCTAAGGGTGTTCAGGTGTCTGGTTGGCTTGAACGTTCGGGGGGGTGTAGAGATGGCCCTGATCGGAGTCAGTTGGGGCATCGGTAGAGTACTATTCTCTACTTCCTGGTCTGAGATACAGATTAAATCGTCCACCATTGTATCACCTGTGGTGCCTATTTGGGGGCTCCCCTGTGACAGCTGATTTAGTTGGGGGTTGGGAATTCCGGGGTGGACCATGACTACATGAGTCGTCATGTCCTGGGCAATGCCCTCGGGTGGACGTGTGACCCTTGGGGTAGATGTCTCAACCGTCACCTCAGTAGCTGAACAGGTGTGGATGGTGAAGAGATCTGGGATATCATCCGGGTCCACCACGACTGGATTGGACGTATGGGGTTTTGGTGTCTGAAGGGAGTCCCTAGACTGTTTAGGTGTCCTCTGTGGGAGAGGTGTGGGAGGTTGTGGTTCGGGTGGAGGTGGGAGAGTTATAGGAGATTGTGGACCTGGTGGAGGTGGTGGCGTATTGGGGTCTGAAGGAGGCGAATGCCAATTTCGGGTGGGAGGTGGAGATAAGTTAATCTCCACTGCTTCCTCCACCTGTGGAATGACCTCAAGAAACTCAAGGGTCCTGTGTGTTTTATTGGCCAGTGTCAAAAGTCGTGTTTTGACTTCTTCGATCGCCTCTGTGAGGTGTCTTTTCCCAAATTTGTTCTTGTACCACCTCACTGCAATGTCAAAGGCCGGCTCCCATTCCTTCAACATTATTTTGGCCAGTTCCTCAACCTCCCGGGCTATGCACTGGGTGTAATGATCCTGAAGGATCAGTTGTGTGGTGTATGCCCAGTTTTTAGCATTACCCTCAATTAGGGTTTTGGTGAGTGGTGTTATTTTAGCTGGTTTGATTACCTCAGTAAGGTAATTCGTTAGCCGTGCGAAAGTAATGGGTTGTGTATTCTGGGCACATTGAGTCTTATGGTGATGGTGGTATGATCTGAGAAGCTCGAATGTTTTTTTAACCAGAAGGCTGAATTTCTGGTAGTTAGGGTTGTGTGTATCTGATGTGGGTGGGGGTTTGTTATGAGGTTGATTTTGGGTGTTTGTAACTCTCTTTGCATTCACTCCGGAATTGGATTTTTGTCTCAGGTAGTAGGTGTCCCTGTAATTCCCACTCTTAGACCTGGATGTAAATCCGGTATATGAATACTGAGAATTTGAAGTTTTTCGTTGAGGGGATCGTCTAAATTGGCGTTCCCCCCTGTTCCAAAAATTTCTCACCATTGTGAGTTGATAGCGATTTTGTGTTTTGGGTGGAGGTGGGGGTTTATACCTCCCTGCCACCACATCACTGTAGCTCCTCCAACGCGAGGTTGGCTCATGCCATCCCTGTCTGGGTTGGGGATTTTTTTGATAAAGAAACATTTTCAATCGGATGATTGAGAAATGTTTTTTAATAAAAAAATAAAAAAAATGAAAAAAAGTTGTTTTTATCTAATTGAGAAACAGGCAAGTCAATTGCGCAACGTTTCGGTTGAACTACAACCTTCTTCAGGCGTCGACCTGCCTTAAAATTGAAAAATAGAAACAAAAAGATTGTATATGTAGAAAAAAGAATGAAAAACAAAAAGAAAGATGTAAAAAAGTTGTTTTAGTAAACAAATCAAAACAGTGAATTAAATAACTTTAGATCAATGAAATAAATCAATCCAAACAATTGTGAGAGGTGTGTAGGCTCAATAGCAGTGTAGTGTATGCTGCACAGTTCAACTGGCAAATGTGAGTCTGTCTGCAGCTGCCTCCCTATTTAAAGAGAAAGCTCCGCCTCTTTAAGCAAAATTCAGAAAACCTCTCTCCTGTTTTTTCAGGATTTTTGGAAACATTGTTTGTTTGCTATTTTATTCATCAGGAAAGGATTTCTGTTCAAACCTTTTTCTTGATAAAAATTGTCTTCATTTTGTTAATGTTATATATAATAATAATAATGATAATATTATTAGGAAATGTATATATCAACTTAAATGTAATATTATGCTTATTGATTGTATCCGTATATGTTTGTGTCTCTATTTATTTTTTTATGTGATTGAATTCTGACTCCAATAGGAATATATTCTTTCCAGTAATTACGCAATCTTGTTTGTTTTGTTATTATTAACTAATGCTCTTTTCTCTCCTTCCTTTTCAGGTATAGTTTCCGACTAAATTGGCGGACTGGATGGACAGATGAAGGTGGTATTAAGAAGCAATCTTATTTAGTTGTTATTATTTTTGTTGTTATCAATAACTGATGCTCTTTTTCCTTCCTTTTCAGGTGCGGTTTCCGGCTCCATCGGCAGATTGAATGGATAGATCAAGGTGGTATTAGGTAGCAATTTTGTTGTGTTGTCATTAATAACTAATGCTCTCTTTTCCCTTTCAGGTATGGTTTCCGGCTCAACTGGCAGACCAAATGGATGGAACAAGGTGGTAGTGGCGGCACTGGCTGGATTAGGGTTGGGGTTAGGGTCAGGGGTTGGGATTAGGGTTAGGGTTGGGGGTTAGGGTTAGGGGTTGGGATTAGGATTAGGGGTTGGGATTAGGATTTGGGGTTTAGGGTTAGGGTTGGGGTTAGGGCTGGGGTTGGGGTTAGGGCTAGGAGGTGGGGTTAGGGTTGGGGTTAGGAGTTGGGGTTGGGGTTAGGAGTTGGAATTAGGGTTAGGGTTGGGGTTTAGGGTTGGGGTTAGGGTCAGGGGTTGGGATTAGGGTTAGGGCTAGGGTTGGGGGTTGGGATTAGGATTAGGGTTGGGTTTTAGGATTAGGGGTTGGGGTTTAGGGTTAGGGCCGGGGTTGGGGTTAGGGCTGGGGTTGGGGTTAGGGCTAGGAGGTGGGGTTAGGGTTGGGGTTAGGAGTTGGGGTTAAGAGTTGGAATTAGGGTTAGGAGTTGGGGTTAGGGTTAGGAGGGTTAGGGTTAGGGTTAGGGTTAGGGTTAGGGTTAGGGGAAAAGGCCGTGGTTCCGGGAGTGACCCAGAACCAACGTTGTGCACGGGCCTGCCACTCGGGCCTCGTTTTCGGCCACCACCGTCACGGCGAACGAAAAAACATCGCCTATTTAGAGTTACGAGCTTAAAGCGCTCTTCTAGAGTTGGAGGTCGGTCTAAATTAGGGTTCCGACCTCAGACGACGCCTACGGTTATGTTTAGGGCTAAAAGTTAGGTTTACGGTTCGAAAAATTAGGGTTACGAACGCGCTTTAAATCTCCGGTTATGTTTAGGGCTGGGAATTAGGTTTAGGGCTAACGGTTAAGTTTTAGGGTTAGGCTTAGGGCTCTGAACCCTAGGGCTAGAAAC
The DNA here is from genome assembly GCF_030014155.1 of Tachysurus vachellii. NCBI lineage: Eukaryota > Metazoa > Chordata > Actinopteri > Siluriformes > Bagridae > Tachysurus > Tachysurus vachellii. The sequence continues at coordinate 17,432 of NC_083480.1, forward strand.
ACGGTTATGTTTAGGGCTGAGAATTAGGTTTAGGGTTCTAAGAATCAGGTTTAGGGCTCCAACCACGAGAGCTAGATACATGGTTATGTTTAGGGCTTAGAAATGGAAACCTGCGGTTATGTTTTAGGGTTCAGGAATGGAGAACGCATTAAATGCTATTTAGGGCTAAGGGTACAGACTAAATTAAAGCCCTCTTTAGCCCGACGACATCCTAAATAGTGAGACACGTCATCAGTAGTAAACCACAGAATCACAGGGTGTTTCAGCCTTTCATTACTATACACCCTCCTCCATGGCGGCTAGCCGTAGGGCGATCACTCCTCGGCTCGTGTCCCATAGCCAATTGGATAAACAATTTATTTAATTTTTTTATTAAGATAAAAGATAATTATTTAAGAGAATAAATTATTTATTTATTTATTTACTTATTAGGATGAAGATCATTTTTTAAGAAAATGATCCTCATGATTTATTTATTCATTAAGGTAAATGATTACATTTAGAGTCCTATTTAGTAAAGTGATTGCTTTAAGGTCCTATTTACAATAATACTATGTTAGAGCAGCATAATAATAGGGTTAGGGTTAGGGTTAGGGTTAGGGTTAGGGTTAGGGTTAGGGTTAGGGTTAGGGTTAGGGTTAGGGTTAGGGTTAGGGTTAGGGTTAGGGGTTAGGGTTAGGGTTAGGGTTAGGGTTAGGGTTAGGGTTAGGGTTAGGGTTAGGAGTCTACTGAGAGAAGTTGGCATTTTAGATAGCTTATATCAAATTTTATTAACGGCGGACCCATCGTAGTCTTCGCAGCCTTCGCCTACCATTCATTTATATGCGATGTCGGTTTCTTGATGGGACAGCTTTTGAGTTGGGTCATCCCATTTCTTGAACCCCATTTCTTGATGAAATTCGAGGTATTTTTCTGTCAGTTGGTGGCGCTATGCATTATACAGTTATTATTTATTTTTTCATTTCTTTTACTGCTTTTAATTAGATGACCTTCTGCAAATGAAGACTAATAATGACCTCACTTGTACAACAGAGCAGTATTATCACTTTATCAATAGGTCTAGGCCATGGGCCCCAGAGGCCCCTGGGGGCCAAAAACTTTTTAGTCCATCTGAGTAGTGTACGAACGTCAACAAGTGACCAAGATGGCCCCCATGACACAAAAGTGGCCCCCGGGGGCCCCAAAATGAAATACTTTGAAATGACGAAATAATTATATCTCTGTTGTCTGTGCCCTTGGCCATGGGCCCCAAAGGCCCCTAGGGGCCACGGGGGGCCAAAAACCTGACAATGTGAAATTTTGTCCGTCTGAGTAGTGTATGAATGTCTGCCAGGGACCACGATGGCCCCCATGACACAAATATGTCCCCCGGGGGCCCCAAACATAAAAGTGTTATCGTAACGACAATATATTAATGTTTCTGTTATCTGAGCCAGATGCTGAATAGAACTACATCGGTTTGGGGCCAAACCGGACTATTGACACTAAAGGGTCTAAATGCACATGTTGGGTGAATTGACCTTTATGTATTGAGAAAGTGGTCTCCAGCAAGAGGTGGCCCCCAGGGGCCCTTAAATAAAAATAGGATTTTAGGCCTATGGTTTGAACTAATTTATCCACAGCTATAAGCCATGGGCCCCAAAGGCCCCTAGGGGCCACGGCGGGCCAAAAACCTGACAATGTGAAATTTTGTCTATCTGAGTAGTGTATGAATGTCTGCCAGGGACCACGATGGCCCCCATGACACAAATATGTCCCCCGGGGGCCCCAAACATAAAAATGTTATCGTAACGACAATATATTAATGTTTCTGTTATCTGTGCCAGATGCTGAATAGAACGACATCGGTTTGGGGCCAAACCGTACTATTGACACTAAAGGGTCTAAATGCACATGTTGGGTGAATTAACCTTTCTGTATTGAGAAAGTGGTCTCCAGCAAGAGGTGGCCCCCAGGGGCCTTTAAATAAAAAAAGGATTTTAGGCTTAAGGTTTGAACTAATTTATCCACAGCTATAGGCCATGGGCCCCAAAGGCCCCCATAGGCCAAAAACCTGACAATGTGAAATTTTGTCCATCGGGTGGCAGGGTTTCAGGATTGAGGCTCGTGTAGCAAGAAGTTGGACCTCTGGAGCCTTACACATTGAGAAGTTGGTCTGAAAATCGGGCACATTCACAGCAGATGACCTTACGCAGGTGAACACTACGATTGACCTCACTTGCACAACAGAGCAGTATTATCACTCTATTATCACGTCTTGGCCATGGGCCTCAGAGGCCCTTGGGGGCCAAAAACCTGACAATGTGAAATTTTGTCCATCGGAGTAGTGTACGAATGTCTGCCAGGGACCACGATAGCCCCCATGGCACAAACGTGGCCCCCGGGGGCCACAAATTTAAATGCTTTGAAATGACATCGTACTTAAATCTCTGTTGTCTGTGCCCTTGGCCATGGGCCCCGAAGGCCCCCAGAGGCCACGGGGGGCCAAAATCCTGACAATGTGAAATTTTGTCCATCGGAGTAGTGTACGAATGTCTGGCAGGGACCAGGATGGCCCCCATGGCACAAATGTATCCCCCGGGGGCCCTAAAAATAAAACAAAAGTAAATAAACAATTAAATAAAAGTTTTGGAACAACAATATAATAAAATCTCTGTCGTCAGTGCCCTAGGACATAGGCCCCTAATGCCCCCGGCCAGACATCGAATTGAACCGCCTGAGTTTGCAGCGAGTTCGCGGTATCGACAGTAACCGGAATAAATATACAATGCGATCGAAGCGATATGAACCTTTGCAAACGGACCCCAGGGGAGCAAACATCAAAGGCCTTGTAAGGCCTTGTAACCAAAAAGGCCTCGGGTGTCTGGGCCAGATGTGGAATTGAACCGCCTGAGTTTGCAGCGAGTCCGGAGTATCGACAGCGACGGGAATAAATATACAACGCGATCGAAGCGATAAAGCAGCACAGAAGATGGGCAAACAGGCCTTGCTCAGGCGGCAGGGTTTCAGGATTAAGGCTCGTGTAGCAAGAAGTTGGACCTCTGGAGCCTTACGCACTGAGAAGTTGGTCTGAAAATCGGGCACATTCACAGCAGATGACCTTACGCAGATGAACACTACGATTGACCTCACTTGCACAACAGAGCAGTATAATCACTCTATTATCACGTCTTGGCCATGGGCCTCAGAGGCCCCTGGGGGCCAAAAACCTGACAATGTGAAATTTTGTCCATCTGAGTAGTGTACGAAAGTCTGCAAGTGACCAAGATGGCCCCCATGACACAAACGTGGCCCCCGGGGGCCCCAAAATGAAATGCTTTGAAATGACATCGTACTTATATCTCTGTTGTCTGTGCCCTTGGCCATGGGCCCCGAAGGCCCCCAGAGGCCACGGGGGGCCAAAATCCTGACAATGTGAAATTTTGTCCATCGGAGTAGTGTACGAATGTCTGCCAGGGACCAGGATGGCCCCCATGGCACAAATGTATCCCCCGGGGCCCCCGCAAATAAAACCAAAGTAAATAAACGATTAAATAAAAGTTTTGTAACAACAATATAATAAAATCTCTGTCATCAGTGCCCTAGGACATAGGCCCCTAATGCCCCCGGCCAGACTTCGAATTGAACCGCCTGAGTTTGCAGCGAGTCCGGAGTATCGACAGCGACGGGAATAAATATACAACGCGATCGAAGCGATAAAGCAGCACAGAAGATGGGCAAACAGGCCTTGCTCAGGCGGCAGGGTTTCAGGATTAAGGCTCGTGTAGCAAGAAGTTGGACCTCTGGAGCCTTACACACTGAGAAGTGGGTCTGAAAATCGGGCACATTCACAGCAGATGACCTTACGCAGATGAACACTACGATTGACCTCACTTGCACAACAGAACAGTATTATCACTCTATTATTACGTCTTGGCCATGGGCCTCAGAGGCCCTTGGGGGCCAAAAACCTGACAATGTGAAATTTTGTCCATCGGAGTAGTGTACGAAAGTCTGCCAGGGACCACGATAGCCCCCATGGCACAAATGTAGCCCCCGGGGGCCCCAAAAATAAAACAAAAGTAAATAAACGATTAAATAAAAGTTTTGTAACAAAAATATAATAAAATCTCTGTCGTCAGTGCCCTAGGACATAGGCCCCCAATGCCCCCGGCCAGACATCGAATTGAACCGCCTGAGTTTTCAGCGAGTTCGCGGTATCGACAGTAACCGGAATAAATATACAATGCGATCGAAGCGATATGAACCTTTGCAAACGGACCCCAGGGGAGCAAACATCAAAGGCCTTGTAAGGCCTTGTAACCAAAAAGGCCTCGGGTGTCTGGGCCAGATGTGGAATTGAACCGCCTGAGTTTGCAGCGAGTCCGGAGTATCGACAGCGACGGGAATAAATATACAACGCGATCGAAGCGATAAAGCAGCACAGAAGATGGGCAAACAGGCCTTGCTCAGGCGGCAGGGTTTCAGGATTAAGGCTCGTGTAGCAAGAAGTTGGACCTCTGGAGCCTTACGCACTGAGAAGTTGGTCTGAAAATCGGGCACATTCACAGCAGATGACCTTACGCAGATGAACACTACGATTGACCTCACTTGCACAACAGAGCAGTATTATCACTCTATTATCACGTCTTGGCCATGGGCCTCAGAGGCCCCTGGGGGCCAAAAACCTGACAATGTGAAATTTTGTCCATCTGAGTAGTGTACGAAAGTCTGCAAGTGACCAAGATGGCCCCCATGACACAAATGTGGCCCCCGGTGGCCCCAAAATGAAATGCTTTGAAATGACATCGTACTTATATCTCTGTTGTCTGTGCCCTTGGCCATGGGCCCCGAAGGCCCCCAGAGGCCACGGGGGGCCAAAATCCTGACAATGTGAAATTTTGTCCATCGGAGTAGTGTACGAATGTCTGGCAGGGACCCGGATGGACCCCATGGGACAAATGTATCCCCCGGGGCCCCCACAAATAAAACAAAAGTAAATAAACGATTAAATAAAAGTTTTGTAACAACAATATAATAAAATCTCTGTCGTCAGTGCCCTAGGACATAGGCCCCTAATGCCCCCGGCCAGACGTCGAATTGAACCGCCTGAGTTTGCAGCGAGTCGGAGTATCGACAGCGACGGGAATAAATATACAACGCGATCGAAGCGATAAAGCAGCACAGAAGATGGGCAAACAGGCCTTGCTCAGGCGGCAGGGTTTCAGGATTAAGGCTCGTGTAGCAAGAAGTTGGACCTCTGGAGCCTTACACACTGAGAAGTGGGTCTGAAAATCGGGCACATTCACAGCAGATGACCTTACGCAGATGAACACTACGATTGACCTCACTTGCACAACAGAACAGTATTATCACTCTATTATTACGTCTTGGCCATGGGCCTCAGAGGCCCTTGGGGGCCAAAAACCTGACAATGTGAAATTTTGTCCATCGGAGTAGTGTACGAAAGTCTGCCAGGGACCACGATAGCCCCCATGGCACAAATGTAGCCCCCGGGGGCCCCAAAAATAAAACAAAAGTAAATAAACGATTAAATAAAAGTTTTGTAACAACAATATAATAAAATCTCTGTCGTCAGTGCCCTAGGACATAGGCCCCTAATGCCCCCGGCCAGACGTCGAATTGAACCGCCTGAGTTTGCAGCGAGTCCGGAGTATCGACAGTGACGGGAATAAATATACAACGCCACCGAAGCGATAAAGCAGCAGAGAAGATGGGCAAACAGGCCTTGCTCAGGCGGCAGGGTTTCAGGATTAAGGCTCGTGTAGCAAGAAGTTGGAC
>NC_083480.1:23712-28712 GCF_030014155.1 Tachysurus vachellii
TGTGTGTGTGTGTGTGTACACGTGTGTGTGTGTGTGTGTGTACACGTGTGTGTGTGTGTGTGTGTGTACACGTGTGTGTGTGTGTGTACACGTGTGTGTGTGTGTGTACACGTGTGTGTGTACACGTGTGTGTGTACACGTGTGTGTGTGTACACGTGTGTGTGTGTACACGTGTGTGTGTACACGTGTGTGTGTGTGTGTACACGTGTGTGTGTACACGTGTGTGTGTGTGTGTGTACGTGTGTGTGTGTACACGTGTGTGTGTGTGTACGTGTGTGTGTGTGTGTACACGTGTGTGTGTGTGTGTACGTGTGTGTGTGTGTGTGTACACGTGTGTGTGTGTGTGTGTGTGTGTGTACACGTGTGTGTGTGTGTACACGTGTGTGTGTGTGTGTACACGTGTGTGTGTGTGTGTACACGTGTGTGTGTGTGTGTGTGTGTGTGTACACGTGTGTGTGTGTGTGTGTGTGTACACGTGTGTGTGTGTGTGTGTGTACACGTGTGTGTGTGTGTGTGTGTACACGTGTGTGTGTGTGTGTGTGTGTACACGTGTGTGTGTGTGTGTGTACACGTGTGTGTGTGTGTGTGTGTACACGTGTGTGTGTGTGTGTGTGTACACGTGTGTGTGTGTGTGTGTGTACACGTGTGTGTGTGTGTGTGTGTACACGTGTGTGTGTGTGTGTGTGTGTGTACACGTGTGTGTGTACACGTGTGTGTGTGTGTGTACACGTGTGTGTGTACACGTGTGTGTGTGTGTGTGTACGTGTGTGTGTGTACACGTGTGTGTGTGTGTACGTGTGTGTGTGTGTGTACACGTGTGTGTGTGTGTGTACGTGTGTGTGTGTGTGTGTACACGTGTGTGTGTGTGTGTGTGTGTGTGTACACGTGTGTGTGTGTGTACACGTGTGTGTGTGTGTGTACACGTGTGTGTGTGTGTGTACACGTGTGTGTGTGTGTGTGTGTGTGTGTACACGTGTGTGTGTGTGTGTGTGTGTACACGTGTGTGTGTGTGTGTGTGTACACGTGTGTGTGTGTGTGTGTGTACACGTGTGTGTGTGTGTGTGTGTGTACACGTGTGTGTGTGTGTGTGTACACGTGTGTGTGTGTGTGTGTGTACACGTGTGTGTGTGTGTGTGTGTACACGTGTGTGTGTGTGTGTGTGTACACGTGTGTGTGTGTGTGTGTGTGTACACGTGTGTGTGTGTGTGTGTGTGTGTACACGTGTGTGTGTACACGTGTGTGTGTGTGTGTGTACACGTGTGTGTGTGTGTGTGTACACGTGTGTGTGTGTGTGTGTGTACACGTGTGTGAGTGTGTGTGTGTGTGTACACGTGTGTGTGTGTGTACACGTGTGTGTGTGTGTACACGTGTGTGTGTGTACACGTGTGTGTGTGTGTGTACACGTGTGTGTACGTGTGTGTGTGTACGTGTGTGTGTGTGAGTGTGTACACGTTTGTGTACGTGTGTGTGTACGTGTGTGTGTGTGTGTACGTGTGTGTGTGTACACGTGTGTGTGTGTACGTGTGTGTGTGTGTGTGTGTGTGTGTGTGTGTACACGTGTGTGTGTGTACACGTGTGTGTGTGTACACGTGTGTGTGTCTACACGTGTGTGTGTGTGTGTGTGTACACGTGCGTGCGTGTGTGTACACGTGCGTGTGTGTGTGTGTGTACACGTGCGTGTGTGTGTGTACACGTGCGTGTGTGTGTACACGTGCGTGTGTGTGTGTACACGTGCGTGTGTGTGTGTACACGTGTGTGTGTGTGTGTGTACACGTGCGTGTGTGTGTGTACATGTGTGTGTGTGTACACGTGTGTGTGTGTGTACACGTGCGTGTGTGTGTACACGTGCGTGTGTGTGTGTACACGTGCGTGTGTGTGTGTACACGTACGTGTGTGTGTACACGTGCGTGTGTGTGTACACGTGTGTGTGTGTGTGTGTGTACACGTGTGTGTTTGTACACGTGTGTGTGTGTGTGTGTACACGTGTGTGTGTGGGGGTGTACACGTGTGTGTGTGGGGGTGTACACGTGGGGGTGTACACGTGTGTGTGTGTGTGTGTGGGTGTACACGTGTGTGTGTGTGTGTGGGTGTACACGTGTGTGTGTGTGTGTGTGGGTGTACACGTACGTGTGTGTGTGTACACGTGCGTGTGTGTGTACACGTGCGTGTGTGTGTACACGTGCGTGTGTGTGTGTACACGTGCGTGTGTGTGTGTACACGTGCGTGTGTGTGTACACGTGCGTGTGTGTGTGTACACGTGTGTGTACACGTGTGTGTACACGTGTGTGTGTGTGTACACGTGTGTGTGTGTGTGTGTGTACGTGTGTGTGTGTACACGTGTGTGTGTGTGTACGTGTGTGTGTGTGTACACGTGTGTGTGTGTACGTGTGTGTGTGTACACGTGTGTGTGTGTGTACGTGTGTGTGTGTGTGTACGTGTGTGTGTGTGTACACGTGTGTGTGTGTGTGTGTGTGTGTGTACACGTGTGTGTGTGTGTGTACACGTGTGTGTGTGTGTACACGTGTGTGTGTGTGTGTGTGTGTGTGTGTACACGTGTGTGTGTGTGTGTGTACACGTGTGTGTGTGTGTGTGTGTGTGTGTACACGTGTGTGTGTGTGTGTGTGTGTGTGTACACGTGTGTGTGTGTGTGTGTACACGTGTGTGTGTGTGTGTGTGTACACGTGTGTGTGTGTGTGTGTACACGTGTGTGTGAGTGTGTGTGTGTACACGTGTGTGTGTGTGTGTGTGTGTGTGTACACGTGTGTGTACGTGTGTGTGTGTGTGTGTACACGTGTGTGTGTGTGTGTGTGTACACGTGTGTGTGTGTGTGTGTACACGTGTGTGTGTGTGTGTGTACACGTGTGTGTGTGTGTGTGTGTGTGTGTACACGTGTGTGTGTGTGTACACGTGTGTGTGTGTGTACACGTGTGTGTGTGTACACGTGTGTGTGTACACGTGTGTGTACACGTGTGTGTGTACACGTGTGTGTACGTGTGTGTGTGTACGTGTGTGTGTGTACGTGTGTGTGTGTGAGTGTGTACACGTTTGTGTACGTGTGTGTGTACGTGTGTGTGTACGTGTGTGTGTGTGTACGTGTGTGTGTGTGTACGTGTGTGTGTGTGTACGTGTGTGTGTGTACGTGTGTGTGTGTGTACGTGTGTGTGTGTGTGTGTGTGTGTGTGTGTGTACACGTGTGTGTGTGTGTGTACACGTGTGTGTGTGTGTGTGTGTGTACACGTGTGTGTGTGTGTACACGTGTGTGTGTGTGTGTGTGTACACGTGTGTGTGTGTGTGTACACGTGTGTGTGTGTGTACACGTGTGTGTGTGTGTACACCTGTGTGTGTGTGTGTGTGTGTGTGTACACGTGTGTGTGTGTGTACCTGTGTGTGTGTGTGTGTGTGTGTGTGTGTGTGTGTGTGTGTGTGTGTACACGTGTGTGTGTGTGTACACGTGTGTGTGTGTGTGTACACGTGTGTGTGTGTGTGTGTGTGTGTACACGTGTGTGTGTGTGTGTGTGTGTACACGTGTGTGTGTGTGTGTGTACACGTGTGTGTACACGTGTGTGTGTGTGTACACGTGTGTGTGTGTGTGTACACGTGTGTGTGTGTGTGTGTACACGTGTGTACACGTGTGTGTGTGTACACGTGTGTGTGTGTGTACACGTGTGTGTGTGTGTACACGTGTGTGTGTGTGTACACGTGTCTGTGTGTGTACACGTGTCTGTGTGTGTACACGTGTCTGTGTGTGTACACGTGTGTGTACGTGTGTGTGTGTACGTGTGTGTGTGTGAGTGTGTACACGTTTGTGTACGTGTGTGTGTACGTGTGTGTGTGTGTGTACGTGTGTGTGTGTACACGTGTGTGTGTGTGTACGTGTGTGTGTGTACGTGTGTGTGTGTGTGTGTACACGTGTGTGTGTGTACACGTGTGTGTGTGTACACGTGTGTGTGTGTACACGTGTGTGTGTGTGTGTGTACACGTGCGTGTGTGTGTACACGTGCGTGTGTGTGTACACGTGCGTGTGTGTGTGTGTGTACACGTGCGTGTGTGTGTACACGTGCGTGTGTGTGTACACGTGCGTGTGTGTGTACACGTGCGTGTGTGTGTGTACACGTGCGTGTGTGTGTGTACACGTGCGTGTGTGTGTGTGTACACGTGCGTGTGTGTGTGTACATGTGTGTGTGTGTACACGTGTGTGTGTGTGTACACGTGCGTGTGTGTGTACACGTGCGTGTGTGTGTGTACACGTGCGTGTGTGTGTGTACACGTACGTGTGTGTGTACACGTGCGTGTGTGTGTACACGTGTGTGTGTGTGTGTGTGTGTGTGTGTACACGTGTGTGTGTGTGTGTGTGTACACGTGTGTGTGTGTGTGTGTACACGTGTGTGTGTGGGGGTGTACACGTGTGTGTGTGGGGGTGTACACGTGTGTGTGTGGGGGTGTACACGTGGGGGTGTACACGTGTGTGTGTGTGTGTGTGGGTGTACACGTGTGTGTGTGTGTGTGGGTGTACACGTGTGTGTGTGTGTGTGTGTGTGGGTGTACACGTGTGTGTGTGTGTGTGTGTGTGGGTGTACACGTACGTGTGTGTGTGTACACGTGCGTGTGTGTGTACACGTGCGTGTGTGTGTGTACACGTGCGTGTGTGTGTGTACACGTGCGTGTGTGTGTACACGTGCGTGTGTGTGTGTACACGTGCGTGTGTGTGTGTACACGTGCGTGTGTGTGTGTACACGTGCGTGTGTGTGTGTACATGTGTGTGTGTGTACACGTGTGTGTGTGTGTACACGTGCGTGTGTGTGTACACGTGCGTGTGTGTGTGTACACGTGCGTGTGTGTGTGTACACGTACGTGTGTGTGTACACGTGCGTGTGTGTGTACACGTACGTGTGTGTGTGTGTGTGTGTGTGTGTGTACACGTGTGTGTGTGTGTGTGTGTACACGTGTGTGTGTGTGTGTGTACACGTGTGTGTGTGGGGGTGTACACGTGTGTGTGTGGG
>NC_083480.1:41212-54978 GCF_030014155.1 Tachysurus vachellii
ATCAGTTCATGTCGTGGTGTGAAATCCTCGTCAGCGATTGGCTGCGGTTAATGTCCGTAAAGTCAGCGCTGCGTGGGCGTGGTGCGGAATCCTCGTCAGCGATTGGCTGCGGTTAATGTCCGTCAAAGTCAGCGCTGCGTGGGCGTGGTGTGGAATCCTCGTCAGCGATGAACCATCCACTTTTGTAGTTGCATACCGTGGGATTCTCTCTCAAAGTAAACATGTTAAAGATTTTCAAAGCAACTACTTGTTTGACTTTACATGGAATGGAACATCTTATTGGTAAGTTGGCTGTTGTTTGGGTTCTATTTTTAATTTTTTTTGTTTCTATTTAAATTATTTTTTTTATATATAAAATATATATTGTTTTTATCTTTTGTTTGCTGCACAATTTTTCTCTCAGCGTTGATGCTTCCAAAGAGGACGGAACACTTGGACGACTGGTGAATGATGATCACAGAAATCCAAACTGTAAAGTAAAGACAATAATTGTAAATGGAACACCACACCTGTGCCTGTTTAGTATTAGGGATATCTTTCCAGGTGAGGAGGTAACTTACAACTATGGGGATTCTTCTTGGCCATGGCGTTCAAGGGTGAGTATGTGCGCTTTAACATAACTTTTAATTTAAATAATCCATGTTGTAGTGTGTTATGCATTACATTTATTTCTTCAGTTTTTAGTGAAGCACATAACTCCATGTATGCTGTGTTCACTACAAAGCTGTTAATAGCAGTAGATATTTACACTGGTTATTATTGTGAATGCTAAAATGAGTTGTGTTGACTACTTGGCTAACATTATGCTCACTGTTGTACCTCTCTTTCTCACATTTACAGGAATTATGTGACGAGACATCGGTGGAATTGCGCAAATGCAGAGTGAAAACATCCACACCAGAGAAAGAGAACGTAAGTCAGCATATTTTGCACCAAAGCAAGATACTCATACTTTGCTGCATAGTACCAAAACATACAATGCACCAAAACAAGCATTCGATTGTATTGTATTTCAAAGTGTAAACACTCATGCAGTCGAATGCATTCCAACAGCCACTAAAGACCAGCTACTCTCTGCCTATTGACCCAACACGTGATCCTAATGGGACGTCTTGAGAGAACGTGCACCAATGCAAGATACACGTACTTTGCAGCCTAGTACTAAAACATACAGATTGCAATACAAATCGTAGTTGCTATCCATGTCCTTTTCAGTTGCTTGCTTTTCTCTAACCCTAGCCTGCTTGTGATCAGCCATGTAACGATGGTTAATTCATTAATTCATCACACTGAGCATCTTGTGCATCACACTGAGCACTAGAATTAGTTGTGTTGACTACTTGGCTAACATTATTCTCACTGTTGTACCTCTCTCTCTCACGTTTACAGGAATTATGTGACGAGACATCGGTGGAATTGAGCAAATGCGGTGTGCAAACATCCACACCAGAGAAAGAGAACGTAAGTCAGCATATTTTCCTTCTTGACCCTGACTGTGTTGGATGTGGGAGGGTTGAGCATCATACTAGACTGTTTTACCTGGACTGCTGTTTTAAAGACGTTGTTGTGACGACTCACACTTTGAGTAAAATTATACCTCTCTCTGTTCATTCACTTCCATAACTTGTGTGTCGGGGGATGGGCGTGACACTGACATGAAATGTAAGGACAGTTTACACTATGAGGACCGTTATACTTTATACACTTGATGAAAAGCTGCCGGGCTGCTGTTTTAAAGACGTTGTTGTGACGACTCGCACGTTGAGTAAAATATACCTCTCTCTGTTCATTCACTTCCATAACTTGTGTGTCGGGGGATGGGCGTGACGCTGACATGAAATGTAAGGACAGTTTACACTATGAGGACCGTCATATTTTACACACTTGATGAAAACCTGCCGGGTTGGTTGTGGCGGCTTTTTAGGCTTCGTTTACACCTGGTATTAAGATGTGTTTTGTCAGTCTTATCAGCAGTGGATAAAGCTAAATACAGGTGTAAACAAGGTCTAAAATGCTTTGAGCCTGTCCACTTTCAACCACTTCCAGAGGTAGTGGAAAACGCATTCGATTGGATTGTATTTCAAAGTGTAAACACTCATGCATTCCAACAGCCACTAAAGACCAGCTACTCTCTGCCTATTGACCCAACACGTGATCCTAATGGGACGTCTTGAGAGAACGTGCACCAATGCAAGATACTCATATTTTGCAGCATAGTACCAAAACATACAGATTGCAATACAAATCGTAGTTGCTATCCATGTCCTTTTCAGTTGCTTGCTTTTCTCTAACCCTAGCCTACTTGGCTAACATTATTCTCACTGTTGTACCTCTCTTTCTCACATTTACAGGAATTATGTGACGAGACATCGGTGGAATTGCGCAAATGCAGAGTGAAAACATCCACACCAGAGAAAGAGAACGTAAGTCAGCATATTTTGCACCAAAGCAAGATACTCATACTTTGCTGCATAGTACCAAAACATACAATGCACCAAAACAAGCATTCGATTGTATTGTATTTCAAAGTGTAAACACTCATGCAGTCGAATGCATTCCAACAGCCACTAAAGACCAGCTACTCTCTGCCTATTGACCCAACACGTGATCCTAATGGGACGTCTTGAGAGAACGTGCACCAATGCAAGATACACGTACTTTGCAGCCTAGTACTAAAACATACAGATTGCAATACAAATCGTAGTTGCTATCCATGTCCTTTTCAGTTGCTTGCTTTTCTCTAACCCTAGCCTGCTTGTGATCAGCCATGTAACGATGGTTAATTCATTAATTCATCACACTGAGCATCTTGTGCATCACACTGAGCACTAGAATTAGTTGTGTTGACTACTTGGCTAACATTATTCTCACTGTTGTACCTCTCTCTCTCACGTTTACAGGAATTATGTGACGAGACATCGGTGGAATTGAGCAAATGCGGTGTGCAAACATCCACACCAGAGAAAGAGAACGTAAGTCAGCATATTTTCCTTCTTGACCCTGACTGTGTTGGATGTGGGAGGGTTGAGCATCATACTAGACTGTTTTACCTGGACTGCTGTTTTAAAGACGTTGTTGTGACGACTCACACTTTGAGTAAAATTATACCTCTCTCTGTTCATTCACTTCCATAACTTGTGTGTCGGGGGATGGGCGTGACACTGACATGAAATGTAAGGACAGTTTACACTATGAGGACCGTTATACTTTATACACTTGATGAAAAGCTGCCGGGCTGCTGTTTTAAAGACGTTGTTGTGACGACTCGCACGTTGAGTAAAATATACCTCTCTCTGTTCATTCACTTCCATAACTTGTGTGTCGGGGGATGGGCGTGACGCTGACATGAAATGTAAGGACAGTTTACACTATGAGGACCGTCATATTTTACACACTTGATGAAAACCTGCCGGGTTGGTTGTGGCGGCTTTTTAGGCTTCGTTTACACCTGGTATTAAGATGTGTTTTGTCAGTCTTATCAGCAGTGGATAAAGCTAAATACAGGTGTAAACAAGGTCTAAAATGCTTTGAGCCTGTCCACTTTCAACCACTTCCAGAGGTAGTGGAAAACGCATTCGATTGGATTGTATTTCAAAGTGTAAACACTCATGCATTCCAACAGCCACTAAAGACCAGCTACTCTCTGCCTATTGACCCAACACGTGATCCTAATGGGACGTCTTGAGAGAACGTGCACCAATGCAAGATACTCATATTTTGCAGCATAGTACCAAAACATACAGATTGCAATACAAATCGTAGTTGCTATCCATGTCCTTTTCAGTTGCTTGCTTTTCTCTAACCCTAGCCTACTTGGCTAACATTATTCTCACTGTTGTACCTCTCTTTCTCACATTTACAGGAATTATGTGACGAGACATCGGTGGAATTGCGCAAATGCAGAGTGAAAACATCCACACCAGAGAAAGAGAACGTAAGTCAGCATATTTTGCACCAAAGCAAGATACTCATACTTTGCTGCATAGTACCAAAACATACAATGCACCAAAACAAGCATTCGATTGTATTGTATTTCAAAGTGTAAACACTCATGCAGTCGAATGCATTCCAACAGCCACTAAAGACCAGCTACTCTCTGCCTATTGACCCAACACGTGATCCTAATGGGACGTCTTGAGAGAACGTGCACCAATGCAAGATACACGTACTTTGCAGCCTAGTACTAAAACATACAGATTGCAATACAAATCGTAGTTGCTATCCATGTCCTTTTCAGTTGCTTGCTTTTCTCTAACCCTAGCCTGCTTGTGATCAGCCATGTAACGATGGTTAATTCATTAATTCATCACACTGAGCATCTTGTGCATCACACTGAGCACTAGAATTAGTTGTGTTGACTACTTGGCTAACATTATTCTCACTGTTGTACCTCTCTCTCTCACGTTTACAGGAATTATGTGACGAGACATCGGTGGAATTGAGCAAATGCGGTGTGCAAACATCCACACCAGAGAAAGAGAACGTAAGTCAGCATATTTTCCTTCTTGACCCTGACTGTGTTGGATGTGGGAGGGTTGAGCATCATACTAGACTGTTTTACCTGGACTGCTGTTTTAAAGACGTTGTTGTGACGACTCACACTTTGAGTAAAATTATACCTCTCTCTGTTCATTCACTTCCATAACTTGTGTGTCGGGGGATGGGCGTGACACTGACATGAAATGTAAGGACAGTTTACACTATGAGGACCGTTATACTTTATACACTTGATGAAAAGCTGCCGGGCTGCTGTTTTAAAGACGTTGTTGTGACGACTCGCACGTTGAGTAAAATATACCTCTCTCTGTTCATTCACTTCCATAACTTGTGTGTCGGGGGATGGGCGTGACGCTGACATGAAATGTAAGGACAGTTTACACTATGAGGACCGTCATATTTTACACACTTGATGAAAACCTGCCGGGTTGGTTGTGGCGGCTTTTTAGGCTTCGTTTACACCTGGTATTAAGATGTGTTTTGTCAGTCTTATCAGCAGTGGATAAAGCTAAATACAGGTGTAAACAAGGTCTAAAATGCTTTGAGCCTGTCCACTTTCAACCACTTCCAGAGGTAGTGGAAAACGCATTCGATTGGATTGTATTTCAAAGTGTAAACACTCATGCTTTCCAACAGCCACTAAAGACCAGCTACTCTCTGCCTATTGACCCAACACGTGATCCTAATGGGACGTCTTGAGAGAACGTGTACCGATGCAAGATACTCATACTTTGCAGCATAGTACTAAAACATACAGATTGCAATACAAATCGTAGTTGCTATCCGTGTCCTTTTCAGTCGCTTGCTTTTCTCTAACCCTAGCCTGCTAGTGAACAGCCATGTAACGATGGTTAATTCATTCATTAGAACTTGTGCATCACACTGAGCACTAGAATTAGTTGTGTTGACTACTTGACTACAGAAATGTTTGTTAAATTTTGACTGTATAGAAAATTTCCACGAAAGAAAGTCACTGTGTGAAGTTTACATATAAGGTTGATATAATAAACCAACTTTTTTTTGTTTATTTTTTTTTTCATCTTTCTCCTTTACAGTGCCACCATCAAGTTCACAGTGCAGTTATCTCCAGTTTGGATTCTTGTGAAGATTGTATTGGTCCTGTGTCAAGTCTAAAATGGCTTGGTTTTACTTGCAAATGTAAGTATATATGTCCCTTAAATACGGTTGTATACATGTACATGTTTTGTATCTGTGTTCTTGACCTTTAGAAAACAAAACAGATTTGTCTTATAAATTGGTAGTTTTTTTTTTTTTGTCCAGTTGAATTATAAACTGTATTTTCCAGGCATATCCATTTTTCTTTATTTGTTGTTTTTAAATAAATAAAAGAATCAATTAATAGAAACTTGTGCAGTGATCTGATTAATTCTAAACTAAACACAAACCGATTTCTTTCAGTATGTTCAAGATCATGGCACAAATGCTGTTTCCTGAAGAATATGAAAATGGTATGTTAATTTGTTTTGTATGACTTATAAACTGTTAACATTTTTGTTTGTTACATTAAAACTGTGTTGAACTATAAGAAAAGTACAGTATTTCTTAGGTTTTTAATAATAACAAAATTATTATTATTAATGTCTTTTTAGCCAGAGGTTGAATTTTCAAGTTCAGAAGAAATCAGCTCTGATGAACAGTATTCTCCATGCTCCGAATCTTTGCTCAGTGAATCTTCTCATGGCTTTGTCCCGGACTCTGAACATAATAGTGATGGTGAAAATAGTTCGTCTATCAAGACACAGAAACCACCAACTCATAAGACCACACCATCTTATAAGAGGGCTAATAGTGTTCCACAGCACACTCAATGTTCATCCATTGGGCTAGACATGGTGAGTGCTAAATCCAGCTCTGCTCAAGACCTCATGTGTGACTATGCACTTGGTGATGATCATGATAGTGCTACACACAGAACTGAGACACTCCAGAGGAGTGCAACAGAGTCTTCTGATAAACAACCAGAGGTTGACAATGTGTCGAGCCTCAAAGAAATCCCCCCAAAAAATTTTTCTACCCAAAAAAATTACTGTTTTGTCTGCAAGAAACCTCAGTCTAAAATAGCTCGTCACTTCAAAAAGCATAAAGACAGTGAGAGAGAAATCGCTGCTGCATTCTTGCTCCCTAAACAGTCGCAGGACAGGAGAAGGTTACTCGAGAAGCTACGAAACAGAGGCAACTATGAACATAATCAAGAGGTTATGGAAACTAAAAAGGGACCACTAAAAGTTAAAAGAAGACCAGGAAGATCAGAGGTTAAACTGAGTGCCAAATCATATGTTCACTGTGTGTACTGTAAAGGCCTGTTTCTTCGCAAGGAGCTGTGGCGCCATACACGGACATGTCCATCAAAGATGTCTTCAGCGTCTGACGCAACAAGTAAAGCACAAGTTTTAGTTTTGGCTGATATTGCAGATTCAATGTTTTCTCGAGCAATATCTCCTGAGGTGTGGAAGATCTTGGGAAATATGAAGAATGATGATATTTCATCTGTAGTTCGAAATGACTTCCTCATACTGCAGTTGAGTCAATCTCTTTACAACAAACATGGAAGCGATCCAACAAAATCTGAATACATTAGACAGAAGGTCAGGGAATTGGGCAGACTCTTGCTAAGCTTGAGAAACAATTTTTCTATATTTAGTTTTGAAGATGCTATAAAACCAAATAATTTTTACAAAGTCATTGAGGCTGTGAAAGACGTTGCTGGTTTTGATGAAAAGAGCCATTTGTATAAGACGCCAAGTCTTGCACTGAAGTTAGGACACTCACTCAACAAGATTGGTGACATTATTCTTAGCAGGGCCATCGTAGCAGAGGATGATGTTATGACAAAAGCAGCAGAGCGATTTAAAAGACTGTGCTCAAGTGAATGGGCAGAACATGTATCCCATGCTGCTCTTGCTACTTTGAGCAAAACAAAGTTCAACAAACCATCCACTATACCATTCACACAGGATGTGCAGCTTCTCCACCAGTACCTAGAGAAGAAATCTGTTGATGCTTTTGAAAGCCTGAAAAATCATGAGTCTTCACAAACGTATGCAGAACTTACCAAAGTGACCCTTGCACAAGTAATAATCTTTAACAGGCGTCGTGCAGGAGAGGTGTCAAAAATGATGCTTGAATGTTTTGAGAAAAGAGACCAGACAGAGCTCCATGAGGACATAGCTGTCGGTCTCTCTCCATTTGAGCAAAAAATGTGCAAGCATTTCAGTAGGGTAGAAATAATTGGCAAAAGGGGGAGAAAAGTTGCCATTTTATTAAATCCTGAACTTGTCAGATCAATAAAACTTCTTGTGAGTAAGAGAGACAGTTGTGAAGTAAATAGGGAGAACCCCTTCCTGTTTGGAAGACCAAAGTGCTCACCCACCAGCTTCTTTAGGGGACAGGACTGCATCAGGCTTTTTGCAGGTCAGTGTGGTGCAAAAAACCCTGAATATCTTCGGTCTACCCAGCTGCGTAAGCAGGTGGCAACAATGTCCCAGATTCTAAATCTTAAGGATAATGAGCTGGATCAGCTAGCCAACTTTTTGGGCCATGACATCCGGGTCCATAGAGACTATTATCGGTTGCCAGATGCGACTATAGAAATTGCAAAAATCTCAAAGCTGCTTTTAGCAATGGAGAAAGGAGCTCTCACAAGTTTCCAAGGAAAATCTCTTGATGAAATTGAAATTGAAGGTATGTGCATGGTTTTATATAATGATGATGATGATAAAAATAAGTGCTTATCAGAAATACCTTAAATCCAGGAATACACAACATTTCAAGCAATGAAGTTTGGGTGAAGAATGTACTGTATAACTGTCATAAATAACAATGAATTAAAATAATTAGAAGAAGGGCAACATTGTAAAACTTGAGAAAATGCAAAAAGACCAAAAGGACTGGGGTACTATGACATAAATATAGATTAAATTTAGGAGTGGAGAAGAACCTTGTATATTACTTTGTTAAATTATGGAAGTTTAGTAAGTATACTAAATGCATGTGTGTGGGGGTGTTTGTCAAATTTGTTTTTCTGTAGAGGAAATTGATCTGGAATTAGATGAAGAAATAAGTGGTGGTGATGATGATGATGATGGTGATGAGTCAGATCCTGTCCAGGAAGTAAGGGGTATGTAAGGAATTTGAATCTCGTGTGCATCAGTGGTATAGTGTATTCACTACAGAACTTGCTACTGGAGGCCCATTTGATTCTTCATGCAGGCTTGCAAGTGGTCTCTTTGTATTCAATATAGATTTATTAAAAATATATATTAAATTAGCCTAAATTGGGATGCCTCATACTGATACTGATTACTGATCTGTTTTTTCAGTTTTACAAATATTGTGTGGAGATGTACAGTATGAATAGCATTAGTTGTCTTATTTCATTCAGCAAATCAAGATTTTCTTCAGTTATTTTTATGCGTAATAGTACCTGGTATTGGTATTGGCTTTATTGTTCAAGATTCAACTTTTTTCACTGTCCATTCTATTGCTTTGTCATATTTTCATTTAAAGCTAGGGTGAGCAATGGGTTTTTAAACATTTTTGTTAAAGTTGGGTTCTGAAGTTCCAATTGTGTACCATAAACTTTTTTTACATTTAGGAAACAAAACAAGGATGGAGTTGACCCAGGATGAGGCAGAAAGTTCCAACGGTATACAATATATATATGTGTGTATATGTATATGTATATATAAATTTTATTTACATATACAGTATTGTACGTGTGTGCCGTCCTGTTCATGTTGGTCAGCATACAGGTGAAAACTAGTCTCAGTTCCTGTCTACTGATATATTTCAAACAGTTTGGATGTAGAGCTGGAGTACATTTTAAGTGTTTCTTTTTACCTTAGGAAAAAGAAAAATGGATGAAGCGGAGAACTCCAGAGGTATATCAACATTTGACCATATTAAAAGTTCATTCCAAGAAAAAAAAAATGCTCTGTGTGTGTGTATATATACATATGTATCTATTTGTTTATTTATAATATTTTAAATACATTTTAATTTATTTATTCATATTTTTTGTTCAGAGGCCAAATCAAGGAGAACTGTGAAAAGGCCATGGAGCCCAAATGAAGTGAATGCTGTCATGAAGTATTTCAAAGCACATATTTTAAAGGGAAGCCTCGCAACAAAGGCAGAGTGTGAGCAGTGCAAAACTGCAGAGGACCCTGTTCTTAGAGAAAGAACGGTACAGAATATAAGGGATTTCGTGAGGAACCGAGGTTTGCAATTTAAAAAGAAAAATTCTTAGATCCGGATTCAATGTATATGTATATATACATCAATGTATATGGCTTTTGTTGTTCTTTGTTGATCCATTGAATTCACAAATTGACACTGTTAGCAGTTTTACACATTTACAGGTAAACAAATAAAAGCATTTTTTTGTATAGACAGTTCAGCAATTTGGCTTTATTTCCACTGGTACTGTGGTGTTGATGTAGTTTTAAAGCACATTCAATGATCCATCTTATTCAGATAAACTTCAGTCTCATCGATGAGGCATTTTTATTTTACCTTTTATCTTTTATTAATTCATCTATTTAGACTTCAATTGGTCTATTTTGAAGTATACATTTTTGCTGATTTTTGACCTTGTTCTAAAAGGTTCGTTTTCATAATTCGCATTTTGCAGCAGCACACTAGCAGTGTCCTTAAATCTCTTCACTGTAGATGATTTGGTTTAATGTTGTATTAAGTTTGACTCTAGTTCAAATTTTGTGTTTTCTTCAACATTTGAAGCAAAAGAATTTGCATACATTGAAAGTATTAAAGAAAGGCCTGTTCTTAAGAATCTAGGAGACAAATGTGTGTTTTATGGCCTTGCATACCAATGTTGTACTGCTTTCTGGGTTAGCTAGATGTGTAAGCATGGGGTAAACATACAGTAGCAATGTCCAGTTTAACCCAGATTGTCCTCTTAACTACAGGTTAGTTAAGTGTGTGTGATGTCCTGTAAAACCCAGATTGTTTTCATAGCTATGGGTTAGGGGTGTATATTCAATTCAATTCATTTGTATAGCACTTTTAACAATTTCCCATTGTCTCAAAGCAGCTTTACAGAAGTATAGAAACAGAAGAAAGAGAGAAAAAATAAATATATAAGAAGAAGAAAAAGTAAGGATAAAAATAAGTGAATATATACAGTACAATTAAAGTTTAAAATTAATTTAAAATAGATCAACTTAAAATTTTAAATACTATATATCTATCCCTATCAATAATGAGCAAGCCGGAGGCCATTCTCATTTGGGTGACACTCTACAGTAAATAGTGTAAATGTAAATAATGTCCTTTCTACAACAGTTTATAATAGTGCAGCCGAGAGCTCCTGAGGAACTAATGGGTCATCATAAACTCTGAGTTCAGCACAGACCTGATTGCTGATAAAGACCAGACCATACAGCTGACTGACACAACATTGGTTCAAAATGGTGTATGTGTGATCTGTTAAACCCGGATTGTCCTCATAACTATGGGTTAGTTAGGGGGTGTGTGTGTGTATATTGTCCTGTTAAACCCAGATTGTCCTCATAACTATGGGTTATTTAGGGGGTGTATGTGTGTGTGTATTGTCCTGTTAAACCCAGATTGTCCTCATAACTATGGGTTATTTAGGGGGTGTATGTGTGTGTGTATTGTCCTGTTAAACCCAGATTGTCCTCATAACTATGGGTTAGTTAGGGTGTGTGTGTGTATATTGTCCTGTTAAACCCAGATTGTCCTCATAACTATGGGATAGTTAGGGGGTGTATGTGTGTGTGTGTATTGTCCTGTTAAACCCAGATTGTCCTCATAACTATGGGTTAGTTAGGGTGTGTGTGTGTGTATTGTCCTGTTAAACCCAGATTGTCCTCATAACTATGGGTTAGTAAGGGTGTGTGTGTGTGTATGTAATGTCCTGTTCAACCCAGATTGTCCTCATAACTATGGGTTAGTAAGTTGTGTGTTTGTGTAATGCGTGATGTCCTGTTAAACCCAAATTGTCCTCATAACTAAGGGTTAGTTAGGGGTGTGTGTGTGATGTCCTGTTAAACCCAGACTGTCCTCATAACTACGGGTTAGTTAGGTGTGTGTATGTGTGTGTGTGTATGTATATATATATATATATATGCTCATTTAGACACTAATAATAATTCTTGAGCTAAATTTATTTTAATATTGTTCACAATAACAGGGAAATGCCATCAAATACTAGTATTTTGCTTTATTTAAACATTTTGTATAGTCAAAACACCTTAATCCTAATGAATAAATTCAGTATATTTCTATGGAAAAAAATACAAGGTTCAGTGATGACAAATACCTGTTACTTACAATAAAAACATAATCTCAAACTATTCAGTAATGTATTTAACCCTCATTCTTAAACAAATGCATGCATAAATATGTATATTCTTACTGGGGAGACACTTTTCAGTAACTGTTATCTAGTCTACTCTCCTTTTGCTTTTTAATTCAGTTTTTTTAATTTTTATAGCTAAATAACTCCATATTTCACTTAGGACCCTCTTCTCAGATTACAAACCCAGGGTTGTTTTCTGACGTGTCTCACAAGATCAACACTTGCTAATTAAGTGGGGTTTTTTTCTATATGCTTATATTGAAGTTTTGAAATTAAGCAATGTGGTTCTCCTATGGGTAAAATTAAACTATGATTCTCATGGTTAATGATGTATGCTAGATGATGCCCAGATTAACTACAGTAAGTCCTCATAAGTCATGACTAATTCAGGATACGCCCACTCCCGCCTACTCCGCATACTCCCGCCCTGTCCTCACAGTCCTGTAGAAAGTCAGGTCTTAATATTTCCAGACTGTTTCACTAAAACTGAATTCTGAGCAGTCAGAATTTTAGCCCATGCCACAAGGAGTAGTTTAATATTACTTATTCATCTCTATGACAATGGGAAAGGTGTGTCCCCATAACTCAGTGTGGTACTTATTTTGGGAAAAAGTCCTAATAAACCACCCGTACCTGTATAGGTGTGTGTGTGTGTGTGTGTGTGTGTGTGTGTGTGTACACCTGTGTGTGTGTGTGTGTGTGTACACCTGTGTGTGTTTGTGTGTGTGTGTGTGTGTACACCTGTGTGTGTGTGTGTGTGTGTGTGTGTGTGTGTGTACACCTGTGTGTGTGTGTACACCTGTGTGTGTGTGTGTGTGTGTACACCTGTGTGTGTGTGTGTGTGTGTACACGTGTGTGTGTGTGTGTGTACACCTGTGTGTGTGTGTGTGTGTGTGTACACCTGTGTGTGTGTGTGTGTACACCTGTGTGTGTGTTTGTGTGTGTGTGTGTGTGTGTGTACACCTGTGTGTGTGTGTGTGTGTGTGTACACCTGTGTGTGTGTGTGTGTGTGTACACGTGTGTGTGTGTGTGTGTGTGTGTGTGTGTGTACACCTGTGTGTGTGTGTGTGTGTGTGTGTACACCTGTGTGTGTGTGTACACCTGTGTGTGTGTGTGTACACCTGTGTGTGTGTGTGTGTGTGTGTGTGTGTGTGTGTGTGTGTACACCTGTGTGTGTGTGTGTGTACACCTGTGTGTGTGTGTGTGTGTGTACACCTGTGTGTGTGTGTGTGTACACCTGTGTGTGTTTGTGTGTGTGTGTGTGTGTACACCTGTGTGTGTGTGTGTGTGTGTGTACACCTGTGTGTGTGTGTGTGTGTACACCTGTGTGTGTGTGTGTGTGTGTGTGTGTGTACACCTGTGTGTGTGTGTGTGTGTGTACACCTGTGTGTCTGTGTGTGTGTGTGTGTGTGTACACCTGTGTGTGTGTGTGTGTGTGTGTGTGTGTACACCTGTGTGTGTGTGTGTGTGTGTGTACACCTGTGTGTGTGTGTGTGTGTGTGTGTACACCTGTGTGTGTGTGTGTGTGTACACCTGTGTGTGTGTGTGTGTGTACACCTGTGTGTGTGTGTGTGTGTGTGTGTACACCTGTGTGTGTGTGTGTGTGTGTGTGTACACCTGTGTGTGTGTGTGTGTGTACACCTGTGTGTGTGTGTGTGTACACCTGTGTGTGTGTGTGTGTGTGTGTGTACACCTGTGTGTGTGTGTGTGTACACCTGTGTGTGTGTGTGTGTACACCTGTGTGTGTGTGTACACCTGTGTGTGTGTGTGTGTGTGTGTGTGTACACCTGTGTGTGTGTGTGTGTGTACACCTGTGTGTGTGTGTGTGTGTGTGTACACCTGTGTGTGTGTGTGTGTGTGTGTGTGTGTACACCTGTGTGTGTGTGTACACCTGTGTGTGTGTGTA